>NC_056748.1:2331764-2404264 GCF_019279795.1 Protopterus annectens | reverse complement strand
CAGATTTTGAATGGTTGGCTTCTGTAGGAGCAGAGCCTTGCAGACTTTAAATAACCAGTGCTTTACTCTGGTGTGCTGTTACATGAAGTGTACATTCTATTGGATGAGATGAGTCTGCATCAGGTAAAATATCCTCTACATTTATGTCACAGGTATAGAAATTTCATTGCCTGCTCTCCCTCACCTTAGTTGCACTATTGTGATTTTGAGCCTGAATCCAGTACATTGCTCATACATATTCATTAGCCAGATCCATCCATCACCGGGGTGATGGACTGAGGTGTCACTTCACCAGTGACAATGATCTAGAGCCAAAGTTTACATTGCTGGGTGGCTAGCCCTGCCATGGTACTTCTTCCACACTACACACTCACATCTATGGTGAAGTTAGAGTGTCCAGTCCACCTGTTGCATGTCTTTGGAATGTGGGAGGAAAACAGAGCATCTGGTTGAAACCCAAGCAAACAGAGAGAGGACATGCAGACTCCCCACAGAATGTACCCCAGCCAAGAATCAAACCAGGGCACCCCTTGCTGTAAGGAGACACCACTATCCACTGTACTAGTGTGGTACCCTATTCATTAGCCAGATAATTATTTATTAAAATGTATTGCTCACATTTGTAGGTATATCATGGCATGTAGTCAGTTAAATGCTACTATGCATTTGTATCCTTCACATATCTTATTAATTTAGGCATTTTTTTAATAAAAAGTTTCATAGAGCTTTCATTAAACTATAGCTAAAAGTATATAAAGTATATTTATTTATTTATTTAGTTATTAGAATTTGTTAACTGGGAAGTGAACTTGGTCAAGAACCCTTTTTAGCCATGACACAGGCCAAGAAAGCAATAACAAAGTACAAACAAAATACAGATTATAATAAGGTACTGCCACATTACAAAAATTGGAAATAAAGTAAAAATATTAAAAAAGTTGTAGTGTAGAGGGTATGAAGCTCACTCTTTAAAATAAGTTATGTACCTAGTTTAGTAATAAAAATCGAACTGTAAAATATATACTGCAAAATAATAAAAGAGAAAGTAATAGTAGGTAGTCCACAGCTGAGTTAAAAATGGAATATCCTTTATTGAAACACACAAACAAGCAATCTTAGTTGAGTATAATGAAAAGCATTAAAGACATTCATTATTTATATATAATCAGGTTATTTGGAGCAAGGGAGTGGTTACAGATGGCGGTTCTGTTAACAGCAATAAAAGCAATAAACTCATTCCTTTAATCAAGTCCCTCATCCCCTTTAACACCATAGTGTAAACTGTGACTGTGCTACCTTAGAACTGACACTAAAAAGCTAGAGACAAATTAAAATATATAATATAAGAATAGCTTACCAAGGCTAACTTGCTAATCCAAGCTTTATTAATTAAGATAAAACTACAAACTGTGAAGACTTAGAATTATAAAAAAAATAGAACTTCAATGGATGAAAAGAAAGGCACACTGATGCTGAACGGATATTAATCTATAATAATTTAATATTGATTTATTAATTAAGAAACCAGCTCACTGGCAAAATGACCAACTAATTATCTAATACTTCACAAAGTTGTACGAACATTATGATGTAAGTTGGTTAAATATACAAATGTTATGAAGTATAATGAGTAAGTTAAAGAAATATCCATAACCTGGGGGCTGCCATTTAATCTGCAGCACTATTATCGATTGCACAATGATCAGAAGACAAGCCAGAGAAACATCTCAGTATTTAGTTTGTAACACCGATTGGCTGTTTGCTATCTCTAGGGCAGTCATGCTGTATTAACAGTGTCGCCTATTTGTACTGGGGCCTAATGTTGGCCACCTTAATGCCACTGCTTCTCAGTTTGACGACTTATACCTGCAGTCATACCAGTTGTTGGCTATCATTAGTCAGTTGCTAAACTTAGTGGTAGTTTGTACTTCTGGTACTCTCCCCTTTTTTGATCTACCTTAACATCTTAGCATTATCTGATTGTACCTTTAGTTTATTTATCACTATATTCTTCTAATTTCATGCGACCACTTCACTACCTTTATAGCACCCACTTTTTAGCCCAAGTCTAACAATGCAGCAGCATCAGTTAGGCTACCTATAACTCACTGCTTCACTTACTGCAGCCCAAGCGACTAACCTTCTACTGCCACCACTACATCTACCTTTTCAGCCAGTACCCCTCCCTACCTGTTTGGCCACCAAGTGTGGAGCCACAGACTGGTAATTTTATTTCCATGGCCAACCTAATCTCCCTAGTCATCTTCAGGTAGTGTACCAACTGACTCATGTTATTGACAATCCACTATTATAAACTTACACAAAATCTATTTGTGAGAGCTGCATATATATATATATATATATATATATATATATATATATATATATATATATACACACAAATTGGAGACAGAACTGTTGGAGCTCGTCATAAACATAAACCTACATAGTCAAAGATAGTCAAAAATCCTACCAAAGTTTTCCAAATCACTTGACAGGGCACTTCATCTACACATAACTTAATTCTCACATAAACCCACTACTCACATAGGTAGGCCTACTACTATCACATTATGACATTGACAGATACTATTGCAAGGAACTGCCAGACTAATGAGACAGTTACTGTAAGGTAGACAGAGCCTACAGCTAAAATAGATAATGCTAGAAATGTTCTAGTTATTGACAACAATCACCAGACTATATAAGGACAAGGCAACTATCAGTTGTCTCTCAGGCACTTATATTAGGGACATCAGCAGAGACCTCCAGACCCTGAAGTGTCCAAAGTATGTGTGACCTTGTTATTATTTATGTTGGAGTGAACAATCTCAGGTTGTTGGGGGGAATATGCAGACAAACCAGGGTAAAGCAAACAGCAGTTTCTCCTGCAAGCAGACAGATGGTGGAGCTGAACCTCCCCAATTGCAATGCTAATGATGTCACATGACCACGATCCATTACTCATAAAAAAGCCTCATAAGTTCTAAAGCATTTGTGGAAGCTTTGTCTCATGAAAAGTAAATTAATATGCAAAGCTTTTGCAGAACCAGAATAAAGGTGGGAAGGGCAGGCTGTTCTTCTTTTAATATTATAGTGTCATAGACATGACGTGACCAGTGACTTTTAGGTGGTATTTCACTAGTTATATTATGTATTTGTTGTAACTGCACATTCACAATGTTGGATCACTGGACTTTCAATTACTTGTCTGACTAGGGAGTGTAATAAAAGATTTCATAGCATGGTAGAGCTTCCCAGCAAAGAATGAAATTTTAACTTTAGAGAACAGTCAGGGGGTTACTAGTGTACCCAACCATAGTCCTCTGAAGATGAGCAAAAGTGTCAGTGTAGTGATGCAGCCCTTTTGAAAATGCAAGCAGAATGGTCAGAAAACAGAAAAAACTAAGGGAAATGCATACCTAATGCAGATTAAAACTTTCTTCTTGATACATTAAGCTAATGGTCTGGTGAGTAAAGTTAGGAGTAGGTTTTGAGGTCTAATAATACAACAACAACAAAACAATTCATCAAAGGAAACAGGTGGCTGGACTGTTAACAAACGGCAAAGTATGGGCATGGTGATAAGAGGCTCATTCCCATACATCAACAGAGGGAGTCTTCTCTTTAATGGTCAGACCACAAATGGCCTCAATGGCCTCCTTTGAAGGAAAAATTAAACAGAGAACCACAGATAACCCTGGAATGTTCGGGAACTACTTTAAGGATAATTTTGTACTATTAAGTGACAATCCTGCAAAAATCCAAGCCCCAATAAACACTGAGAAAACTGCCTATGTGGAACTGTTCACAGAAACCCTGTATAAGCATGTTAATCACTGCATAAAGGCAGCTGTACCCACCAAGATGAAGTACAGAACTAACTCAAAATACAAGCCACCCTGATGGAATCACAACTTCAACAGGCTGTATAACAGAAGGAAGAAAATCATGGCAAAAATTAGGAGGTGTAGCACCCAGTAGGATAAAAGCACTAGATAAATTTGGCTTCCTGGGCCAAGGTCAAACAAAAGGCATTCTTTAGCTATATCTGTAACCTCAAAGGCAATACACAATTGTGCTTGGAGCTCATTGTTAATGGAGCCACCTATGTTGAGCCAGAAGATATGGCAAACCTACTGGAAGACAAATTCAGCTCTAACTTTAGCCCTTTCTCCCCCTCAACCACCCCTTTGGAAATACTATGAAATAGAACTCCCCTACTATCACCAAGGAACATGTCTTCAATGCTCTGTCTAAGGCCAAGATCACTGCATTGATAGGCTCAGACAATATCCCAGGATGCCTTCTAAATAGCATAAAACATGACCTCTCAGGCCATCTGGGATTGCTATTTAACTGCAGCCTCCAAACTGGCTTCGTGCCTCATGAATGGAGAACAGTAACAGTCATCCCTCTGCACAAAGGTGGGCCATTTACAGAACCTGGAAGCCACAGACCCATAAGTCCCACTAGTTTTATATGCAAACAATGGAATGAATTATCATGGAAATGATCAATAATGATGCAGGAAACCTCCAGATGCTAGATGCAACCCAATTTGGTTTGCCAAGGGCAAGTCATGCCTATTCAAACTGGTGGATTTCTTTGAGAAGGCAAAATGATTCATACTGCCTACCTTGACCTGGCCAAGGCATTTGACACAATACCCCACTCAGATATTGTATTTTTTTTTACAAGAAACATCTTTATTATTAAATTATCATTTACAACATAGGCAATCATGCATTTATATAAATGAAAACAAACCATACTGACATATCTTTAGTTGTAAACATTATATATCACTTATAATCTATCCAGTTATTGTCAAACATTACATAGCTGATTCAAATCCTGCCTTTTTTTTAAACCTCATTCCTTCTCCAAAATGATGTTTTGCCTGTATTGTTCCCAAAATTCCCATTTTTGCTATGTAATTTGTTCCTACCCTTTTCTAAAGATCCCGTTTCCAGTTGTGTTATGCCTATTACTATATTCACTACTTCTAGTACAGTTGCTTTAGAGTCTGATTTCCACTTTCTAGTAATTGCTTTTTTGGCAGCCCCCATAATTAGCCTCAGCAAGGCCTTACTATGTCTAAGCAATTCTGATTCTATATAGTATCTCAAAAATGTCCCTAGTTATTCCAATTTGCTCATCCGGTATTTCTGATAGAATAGTCTGCAGGGAATTTTTAAAGTCTGCCAACTCATTACACTCTCAAAGAGTATGTTTCCAGTTACCTCTTTCTTCCCCATCACACCTCCAGCATTTGCTACCTACCTGAGGAAAAATTCTTTAGCGTCTATGTGGGGTATAAAAATACCTGTGTAAACACTTCCAAACAAAGATGTTAAATTTTCTAGACTTTGTTGCATATTTGGGAGTCATACAGCTATCCCTCGTTTCTTTGTGAATTGCTTATCCAATCTCTCTTTACAATCCTTTCTAATCTCCTCTGATTAATTCTTATAGTTATAATGCAATATTTTATATGCTGCACTAATTATCCCATTTTCCTACTTGGATATTGTTGACAAAGTCAAGAGTTTAGGCATAAACCCTTATGTCACCTGGTGGATAGTCAGCTGGTTCTCAGACAGGACCCAGGAAGTTAGAAATGGGGAGTCCACCTCTACAAAGAGGCTCTCCTTTGTTGCATTTACTTTTCTGAAGTCAAGGCCAATTTCAAGAGCCTCTGACTGACTAAATTTGCAGATTATTGCAAATTGGAAGCAGTCATAGAATCCCCCACCAGCACAAATGTTGTCTAGGAAGAGCTGACACAGAAAAGAAACTGGTGTCAGAGCCAGGGACTAAAACTAAATGCCAAGAAATGCATAATAGTTTTCTTCAGCAGGTTATTAACCCCTGTTAACTATTATATTGACAACGGGTCTATATTACCACATCGAAACTTCAGTTGTCCGAACACCAAAACGTCGACGTAAACAGCAAAATATGAAAAGTACGAATGGCCACTTACACAAATTCTTTTCACAGGGAAAGTTTTGCTTGGCCATTATTGGGAATTTGCCCTTTTCTCCAATGTAGAGCGATCTTGGAGTTAGTATATTTAGTTGGGAGGGTGTGAGGGGCACAGCCCCCCACATCATGGGGTGTGGGGGCCAAAGCCCTCCCCACTTGAATAGGGTTTGAAAGTTTGTTTTACTGTTGGTCGGCCAAGCAAATTCTTTCCATGTGAAAAAATTTGTGGAAGTGGCTGTTCATGCTTTTTGTATTTTGCTGTTTCAGTGCTGACATTTTGGTATTTGGAGAACTGAAGTTTCGATGTGGTAATATAAACCATTGACAACACACTCCTAAGAGTTGACCCAGTAGTCAGGGACTTGAGGACACACCTAGACAGTAATCTAGCCTTTGACCAACACGTGTCTGCAGTAGTGAGGAAATCATACTATATTATGCAAGTTATAAATATAGGTATGGCATCTAGGTCTAAAGATGTCATTGTTCCACTGTATTCAGCATTTATCAGACCTATCATTGTGTACAATAACCCCTTTGGTATATACCTAACCAGGCACATCCAACAATTGGAATATTCACAGAGGTTCCTCACTAAAACAATACAGGGGCTAAGTAACATGTCCTTTGCAGACCACCTCAGGGCCCTATTCCTGTATTCTATCTCCTACAGGCTGTTGAGTGGAGATGTATGCCTGGCATACAAGGCATTGCCAAACTCCACCCTGATGGACCTCCTGCATATCCACAAACAAACAGCACCAGAATTACCCTTTCTAAAGTCTTAAACCTTGCCTGAGATATAAATAGGGCCTGCTGGAGAGACAAGTATGTATTCAAAAGACTACCACTTGTCCATGTGAAGCATTGTTCCTCCATAACCCAATTCAAGTGTAACTTGGACATCTGGATAGGGAACAAGAAATTCATCCCTGGTTTGGCACCTGTGTCTCTAATGCATACAGGAAGCCTGTAAATGGTTCATCTCCCAACCCACTGCTTAAAGTTATCAAGGGTACCAGAACTTGTCAGAGATTTGGGATGCATGGCTAGGCTTATAAAGGCCCTTGTGGTCATTAGCATAGTACATACCTGTGAACATATGAAGAACAGCCTGTAGAAGTCATTGTTTTTTATTACCAAACAAAAACTAAACACACTATGGTACTGTTAGTTAGTTTCAGTGCCCAAACAGCTAATGATTTGTCAAAAAGCAACATAAATAACTGCGTTAGGAATCCTTTAAAGTAATGCAACAATTGTTGTATGTTTGATATTTTACTTACTTTCTCACCAATATAGAATCTATGTTTTTGTGAAATAGTTAAAACACAATAAACAGAGATGAATACACTTTCATTTGTTTTAACCAAACTTCTACAAATCAAGTGCATGCTTAATACAGATTTAATTTAAATCTTATAGTTCTATACTTAAAAGGAAATACTTTCACAGTTGCTTGTGGTTGTGGTGGAATTCCTTGGCAATGTGTGTTTGATTGTGGGAGAAGATCTTGGCCAATCTTCAGTTGTGGCTATTATTGAATCAGGTTTCTGGTGAAAGGTGCTACAAACTGACTGTTTTGATGATTTGATATTCCTTGTCAGTCAACTGATCAATAAGAGGAAAGGATACAGTCTAGGGAGTTGAAATTGGTGGGATTAGATAGGCTGGTATCTAGTAGGGGATAGAATTGCAACATCTTATCCCTTGGTGTCATGGTGACTGAGGGTATAGCTACACCAGAGCAGCATTGACTGAAAGAGTTCTACCAGGCCAATAGTGCTCACCTGTCAACATTCTAACTCTGGACATTTTAAAATTATGTCATACCCCAATAATAATAACATCTTAGCAAGCACAGTTCAGGCACCTAGGCAGTGAACCATTTCCATGTGGTATATTTGGCTGGGGACAAATGGCTGAAGTAACATTCACCTACAGAGAAATATGGATATTGTAAATTCCCCGTGGGCAAAGAGAAGAATGCAGTGTCATGCCCTCAACTCTGATAACTTTTTGCATTGTGGATGGGCTTATTGCATTAGGTTGGAAGTGCGTGTTTTGGGGATACATTTATCTTATTTGTACTTATAACATATTTTATCTACATTACTTACAAACAGCAACAAGCATGCATTTAACAATTATTTTGACTTGGCATAACAGTTTCTTTAAATAGTTCAGTCTTTTTAGGTCAGTGTAGGTTTAGTCTTTTCTCGATAGGTTGTTAAAGTAGATAAGCATAGACTTTGATTATTGTATCATTATGTAATTTATTTCGTTTATGATTTTAAGTTGTTTTCATGTGCATCTTTTTGCAGGCTTATTCTTTCTTTCCTTTTTCTTTTTCACAATATGGATTTCTTAACTTTTATTCACATTTTTAGTTTTGTTTTTGTGATGAGTTCATTACTTTTACCATTTTTATTGCATATTTTCATTTCTTCAATTGCTTCATTTTAAGTTTTTGCTTTTCTTAATTGTTTGCTGTTATTATTTTTCTTCTCCATATTTTTTCAGTTTTGTCAGTGTTTTCCTATTTCTTCATTTCCTTCTTTGAGTTTAATTTCTTTTAATTTGTTGTTTCAGGCTGCTAGCTTATCATAATTGTGACACAATGATTATGATTTATTATTTAATAATTCATTTTATTTTCATTTGTTATCCTGGTTAGTTTGGCTGAGCTGAAGCCTGTGTTCACTGGAGACCCTGGGGGGGGGGGGGGACTCCACTAAACAGAAAAATATTAAAGTCAGTTATAGGTTTACTGGAAATTAATCTATAAGGGAAATATGTCAATTACAAAAATATTTTAATGATTTCCAAATAGCTGAATTCTGTTGTAGAAGTTCATTTGAAATTCAACTGTTATATACAATGTACAGTAGAGTTTCAGTAAGTATTAAACATGGTAACAGACAGGGAGGCAAAAACAGAAAGGGTATGTGCTGCTATAACCTGTGATCATGTCTGGCAGATCCAGGTAGATTGCATGTACGTTTTTAGTTGTATTGAGAATTTCTTAGGCTGTGTTTCTAATCTTAGGTTTGGAGTTATTGAATAACCTTGCACTGAGGACAATAAGCTGGCACAGTGATTGATGGCCTTTGAAATAAATAATGAGTTTTGGCTTTTGAGATCTTAGTTGTTAAGATGGACAATACTCTTTAATTAAATGATCTATGGTAGGACATTTATCTCTATTTTTAAATGTTCTGCATTGTTTTAACTGAGTGTGAGTTAAAGTATGGTGAAGTTCTAGAAATTTTACTTTTTAAGTTCTATGCAGTTTTTTGTTTTTGCAAGCAAATGTAGTTAGTTTATTGTATGTTTTTTCAAGTTTGTCTACCTGGGTTTTTTAGTAGTTGGTAAAGAAAATTAAGGCTATTAGCTGTTAGTAAGCTGCTTCCTGTTGCACAGAGTTTGAGTCCCTCAGCCTTCATTTGCTGAACTCTGTGTCTCTGAACAAGTCACTTAATGAGACAGTGATCCAGGACTCATTATGAAAAGGTCCATTGGAATCAGTGCTGTACTGTGGTTAACAAAGATGAAGAAGTAAATAAATAATAAGTAAGTAACCACACACATACATAAATAAATAAATAAATAAAAGATATTTGTAAAGAGTGAAGATACATATAGCAAGGTAGAGAGATAATGTGTCTGTTCTGTCTAAATTCACCTTCCTGTAAAGAAAGCTTTGGATGTGTATAGCATGTCTATTTTTTATTGTTTTTTTATGTGATATAGTTGAAACTTAAAATGTTGATAGAATAACAGGTTTTGCATTAGCATGAATTTCCAGAAGGATATGAAGTCTAAAACTCAAACAACTGTCCTTATTTTCTAATGACAATCTGTAATGATTTACCACTAATTTTCCAGAAAAACACAAATATATGAAAAACGGACCAAAACTCTGGACATTCTGAAAAAATCTGTACAGTTGAGAGGTATGATGTCATGACTAAATCATTCAATTAAAATGTGATTTAGAAACTTTTATACTAAGTTAGATGGATTGTTTGTTAGGTGAGTCTGAGTGTTCGGTTTTTGTATTTATCAGTGTTTGAGGGGCGGTTAACCACATTTCTACAGGGATTCTTGGTTTAGTTGGAGTTTTCCTATGTTGCTTGTAGGTTATGGAGGAGTCATCAGCATCTTGTATGATGGTGTCATTGTTTATTATTTTCTGCATGTCATTTATAAATAAGTTGAACAGTAGTGGTTCAGGTATTCCTGCTATAACTGGTTGGAAGGGGGAGTAAGTGTGTTGAGCATGACTAGATTGCTATCTTTGTATGAGATAACTTTTGAACTAGTTTATTGTGGACGTACTCATGCCAGCTACTATAAGTCTGTGGATTAACAACATGTGTGAGATTGTGTCACATATTTTGGACAGGTCAAGTAAAATGGAGGTATTTGATTTTAAGATTGTTCATTGTACTGAAGTAAAAGAGAACAGTTGTTTCAGTACTATATCTACATCTGAAACCACACTGAATTGTTGATTTTTGGTTAAAAGGTTTCATTATTTGCTTATTCATACATTTTAAGAGTTTGGATAATATGGCTATAGGATGGCAACTGGTGATGTTAGAGTGGGATACAACCTTCTGTATGGATATGTGAGATTGTATCCATATTTGTGGAACATATTGCTCTGTGATTGATCTATTGTATTGCCTTGTCATGTGTGCTAACTACATTACCTTCCAAGAAACCCTTTCTCTAATAGAATCACTAAACAAGACACACACACACACACACACACACACACACACACACACACACACACACACACACACACACACACACACACACGCACTCTACATACATGAATAAAACTAATCTTTGTCCCCTTACCTAGTTCTTACTGTAACCCACGAACCTCAATTATACAATCTCAAACATAATGCTGATCAGCATATCCAAAAGCCTCAACATTAGCTAACACACACACACACACACACACACACACACACACACACACACACACACACACACACACACACACACACACACACACACACCTGCATATCATAACCAAAATCACTCCCCCAAAAGAAAAAAAATGGAAACTCTGTCATGAAGTTTATGAAAAAAATACTATCCTACATACTGACATCAGAAAAATGTGACATTTATAAATTTATTGACATTTGTTTACCAGGAAAGTCTGAATGGGCAGTAGACCATTTTCAATGACGACTCAGAAAGTTCGAACATATTACAAAAAGCAAAACAGTAGAATGTAGCAGATATAAACATTTGGTATTGATTGCCAATTTTATAAGTACAATACAATATAACAAAGTTGTGAAGGTCATTTTTACAAGTATAATACAATGCAATATCATACACAATAACCAAAGAAATAGCAAGATTGTCTAGTGAGAGAACTAAGCTTAATGTGCTCAAATTAGAAGAGGTGAAGACAGACAGAAGCAACAGTAAGAGAAGCTGAGAAAATACATGAATTCAAGAAAGAGACAGTGGCTAATTGAGAAAAGGATTATTTAAACAAAGAGTGTCAAAGATGTGCAAGAGGGAGAGAGTAAAGACTGGTTAGTAAGGAATGGATTACTTGTGTACATGAGAACAGAAAGTATGGGCATAAAGGTAAAAGAAAAATATGTAGAAATTAAAAATGAGTATTTGAAAGATATGTAGCATGGTAGCACAACATGTGATTAAAATTTTCAGTAGAGACAGGAAATGGACAGTAGGTCAGAAAAATGAAAACTGATTATAGCTGGAGGAAATGAAGACAGAGGATAGCTGCAAGAAAGTGGCGTGAGTGATAAAACTGATTAGAAGATGGTAGTGTGGAGAAAGAGGAAAATGGATTATAGGATGGGACTAGCCAGATGTGTATCATGAGCAGAGCCAGCAATTAGGAATGTTTTTAAAGAAGTTTTCAACACATGGAGGTTGGATGATGACTGGTTTGTTATTGGAAGTGAGTTACAGGATTTTATTACCATGTTAGTGGTGCAAACAGTCTCTGGATGATTTGGTCTCTTTGACTAATGTTGATGTGAGACCCCAACCCCTGATCAAGATGTGGAAAAAAGGACTGATGATGATAGCATTAGAATAAAGGTAATATAGGTAATGTCCTGTAGATTTTTTTCTGTTTGTGTATAATAACCAGTTGTTTATCATTTGATCTTAAATGGAATTGTGAGGTATAACTTTGGAGAATTGTACAAAGATTTGAGCTGGTTGAAGAATTGTTTATTTATTTATTTTTGTATTTTGATTAATTGTGACATAGTTGGAATAAATATCATTGAGATGAGATGCATCAACATTCTTTGACATCTGGCATCCTCTCTGGATGAAACTCCTCTCTGGAGGTGAACTTGCAGCTTCATTAATTTGAGATGGAATCCGCAGATCATCAGCTTGTGTGGACAGTCTCTCTCCATTCTGTCTAAAGAGGGAAGGGATAAGTTGTATTCCTCAGGAAAGAAATTACAAATCCTATAAATGAACTCCATTTTCTGGGGTGGGTCTTGCAAAATGTACGGTTTCATTGTTATTAAAAAGGCTAGAATGCATTCTTATTTCTAAAGTTAACATGCTATAACCTTAATGTTGACATACTGCAATATAAAGTAATCTTGCCATAGTAATCCAGAATTATAGGTTTAAGACATGTAATGGTACCACATTTACTCTGGACTAACATTTATAATTGTTATACAGGAAAATACTATTGAAGGTTTGAGCAGCTTAGTAGAATTATTATTCCTGTGGTGGTGCAAAAGCAACAGACATTGCATGCCTTCAAAACCAAACTTAAGAAACATCTCAGGAAATAACATGAATGTAGATGTTGTGGAGAAGTGGGTTCAAAAAGTATGTTTTAAATTTGGGCTACATGCATCTCATTTCTAGTACTCATATAATACTCATGACTGTCAAACCTACCAATACATGAGCTTTTATTAACCCTTTGATCCCGCTTTTGAGAAGTTATGATTCAAATTATTCAAACAAAAAATGTTATCATCAACTTATTAAATCATGTAACAATTCTAAGATGACTGCGATGAACTTTATTAGTAATATATTGACATTATCTAGGTGTAAAGCGGTATTGTTCTTCCTTTGTGAGCCTGGGTCATGATTGAAAAGGGCCTTGGGGCCAGTCCTCTAATCTAGTTAACAAACAGATAAATGAATTAACAAGTAAATAAATAAACATGACAAATTATTTTAAAGTGTTAATGTAAAATTGTCATGCTTATGTTGTCTCAAAGCCTGCACCTACATTATTGCTTTCACTTCTAATAATTTCAAATGGGAAATTAGGGACAACTCAATGGCATATTATTTGTAGCAGATGATGACAGACATTTACGGGACTCTGAAGACTCATTTCCAGATGTATATACATATCCAAATGCATGAGTTGTTTAGGGTAAGGAAAGGGGAATTTCTTATGAAAAGTATGCGTGTTTTTTTCAAGAGGTGTCTCTTAGTATGTAGTTAACTGCTGTATTTGTAAACAGTGCTACTTTAATTTAGCTGCTTTTGGTCAATAGTGCCTTAATGAAGGCTCTTCATCTCATGGAAAAAGTATGTTAAATATAATTTAAAGAAATAAGAATGGTCAGCCTTACAAACTTTAAAGTGGGTGACTACTATTAAGATAAAAACAAAAATGAATACTGGAAACAGTCAACACAGTAAATCACAGTTCCAGGCTGCTCCCACTGGTATGGATTCGATATACTGACACTCAATAACAGTAAAAACTTCCTTTATTTGGTTGTAGTTAAGCGCTTTCATCTAAAAATACTTAGACTTCCTCAGAACAAAATTTGAACAAACACATAAAGTTTATATACACATCATCAATCAATTAAATTGATTAATCAATTAGTTTAAAGTGCCAGTGTGCCATTTTTATAAAAACCTTAAAAATTCATTTATATATCAGTATAATTAAAATCAATTGTCTTATAAAATAATTCCGTATGCAATGTAATATCAATTCAATAGATGTAATGTACCACAATACCTAATAACCTTTCTATCCATTGTTAACCAAAATAGGTTTAATTGATATGTGGTCATTCAACCCAGGCAAGGTTGAAGCATTTAACTTAATTTGCCATCTTGTTTCTAGTTCACCCAGTTTTTTGCTGATATTCCCTCCCCTGGGGTTCACTGACGCAATATCTAAAATAGCAAAATGAAACATATTACACCCATTGCTTTCTGCTAAGTGTCTCCATAGGGCATTTTTGGTATCTTTTTTCTTTATACAATAATAGTGGTCGTATATTCTTTCCCTTAGACTTCTTTCAGTCTTCCCTACGTAATAACTAGGACATTTTGAACATTTGGCTAGATAGACTAAGTGGGTAGTCCTACAGTTACCCTTCCTAAACCTTATCTTGGTGCCTATAACATTATCCAATATTAAGCTGTTCTCAGCAAGAATGCACCTGCACTGATTGCAGGTACCACATTTAGTTGTACCCTTCATATCCTTATCCTTGGTATTGATATGTATTTTTCTTTCCAGTTCAGCTTTCATATTCCACCCATTCCTAGAAACAAACCTAGGGGCTTCCCCCACTGTATCAATAATTTTCCTATCCATTTTTAGTATATTCCAATTATTGGAAATAATATTTTTGATATTAGTGGTCCATGGTGTGTGTTCCAGGATGCAAGCTGTGGTGTAATCTTTTTCTTTCTCCCTATCATTGGCTTCCACATTGTCCGCCTTAACCGTGGGCACTTTTCCTAATAAAGGCACATATTTATTACCCCACTCACTTTCCACATATTCGGTTACATCTTTAACCAGCCATTCGGGGTATCCCCTTTGAATGAACATATCCCCTATATATTGTAATTCTGAAACTAGATCATCATATTCAGAGGTCATCCTGGTGGCCCTTATGCATTGTCCTTTAATTATACTCTTTCTTTGTGCCAAGGGATGAGAACTGGTAAATTCTAGGTATCCATTGCTAAATGTCTCTTTCCTGTATATTTTAGTTTTTATTTTTCCTTCATCAACTGCTATAGATGTATCAAGGTAGGCCATCCTGTGGGGGTCCGCACTAAAGGTAAATTTCATATCTTTGCTCCTTGAATTCAAATAGGTCATGAATAGTTCTAACTCATCCCTATTGCTTTTCCATATCAAAAATATGTCATCCAAAAAGCAATAATAGCAAGAAATTTCATGAATCCACTTGCTTTTAAATATGTATTCATCTTCCCAATCATATAGATATAAATTTGCAAAAATGGGGGCACAAGCTGCCCCCATTGCTACTCCTCTAGTTTGAATATAATGCTCCCCTTCAAACATAATGAAATTGTTTTTCAAAATCAATTCCATAAATTCCACTGTAAGTTCTATCTTGTCACAAGAATAGTTGCTTACTTTTTTCATACAGTTTTCCAACCTTACCAGTCCTTCATCCTGTGGTATATTTGAAAATAAATCGACTATGTCAATGGTCACTAAAAGAGCTCCAGGAACTAACATATCATTTCTTAACCTTCCCAAAAAGTCCCAAGAATCAATTATTATATGCTGGATGGACTTATATAATGGCTTTAACCATCCGTCCACTACCTTTCCAAAATTAAAGGTTTTTGACTTGTTACCCGAAATGATAGGCCTGAAAGGGGGGTCTGCCACGTTTTTGTGGATCTTGGGGATGCCCACTATAGTACTTATTATAGGAAATTCAACCTTCAGATATTCATAAAGGTCCCCACTGATCCTTTCATCTATCCGCAGGTCTTCCAGATAGAGGTTAATTTTATTATATCCTATGTTGACTTCATTTATAGATGAAACTTTATAGTTACCTGAATTTAATAAAATTGCATTGATTTTATTCTTATATTCTTCCTGGTCGTAAAGGATCACCCCTCCCCCTTTATCGGGCTTCATAATTCTTATCCTTTTGTTCATTTGTAGTTCCCTTAATACGGAAGCTTCTTGGGTGGTCAAATTGTATGCAACTTTATTATTGTTCACCTTGCTACTATATACATATAATTCATCAATAACCATTTTTTCATATATTCCCAGCGTGGTGTTAAGGGGTGGAGTGAATGTACTTTTCTTCTTATAAGCACTATTATATTCTGTCTTCTTTTTGTCATTATTAAATAACAAAGCTAGATTTAATTTCCTAAGGTATTTTTTGAAGTCTATGATGAAATCTTCCACTCTCAGTCTTTTTACTGGCACAAATTTCATACCTTTACTGAACAGGGTAAAGTGCTCTTTCTTCACCTCTATAGGGGTATAATTGTGAATAAAAAACTTTTGTATTCACTGGTAATGTTGTTAATCTTCACTATCCCATCATTTCCATTCTGTTCTATCTTGTGTGACCCTCCCCTATATGCCTTCCTTGTTTGTTGTTGTGTGCTCCCCTGTGTCCCTGGTTTTGTCCAGTTATTAGACTTGTTTTCCCCTTTGTGTCCTCTAAAAAAAATTAGAATCATAATTATTGTCTTTTTTCCTTCCATAGTCTACCCTATCAAAGTGAACATTGTCCCTATAGGGCTGCTCATGGTTATAGTGTACACTCCCTCTCCTCCCATTGTGGGTATTCCTATAATGTACTCGATCTTTTTTACAGTGATATTTTTCCCACCTATACGCTTGTCCCCTTTTGTATTGATCTAAGTCTCTCTGATATTTCCTTCATTTCCTCTCAAATTGCTGGTCTATTTGTTTCTGAACCCAATTGTACTGAGCATTTATACAGTATTCATATTCATCGTATAAACCATCATTAATAATAGTATCATTCAGTCTATCAAGTTCATTCATTAATACTCCAATTTTTTTGTCATTACATTGCATAATAAAATGCATAAATGAAATGCCAAACCCATTGAACATTTCAGAACATTCCTTCTTAATTTCATTATCTAATTCTATGCCCATAGGATATTTATAAAAGCGAAGTCCCATAGGGACTACATTAGTTTCAATACACTTCATTAGATAACTATTTTCTAGTTGTAAGCTCTTGCAAGTTTTGAGCTTTTTGCCAAACTCGAACATCAAATCTTTAAGTGTCATATTACTATTCAAATTGTCAACACTTTTTCGGTTCGGCTTTGTACAAGTCCTGTCCTGCCCACTAAAGTTAAAATTCGATTCAATAAAATTTTTGTAACAATTTCCCTTGGCATCCGCGTCTTTTTTAGCGTTCGTATAGTGGGAAACAGTACCTGCGCTTTGAAGGTTAACCGCCATGGTATATGTCCTTTTAGGTGGCATCCGCTTAGGCTTGGCCCCAGATAAGATGAATTCCGCCTCCGATCCTTGTTCTCTCCCTCCGTCGGTCCTGTTGAACTGACCATTGGGTTTGGATCCATTAGAGGTACTTGTATTCCGCTCGTCTTCTTCTCGCTGGCCGTTAGGTATGGATTGACTTTTACCACTCACGCAATACACTCTTGGTGACGTCATCCGCTCTTTTCCTTTACCATGGTATGTTGGCTGACTCACTAGCTCAATCAGTCGAGTTAGTTCCCCACGCATGATTGCCATTTCGGATTGGATATCCCTAATTTCGTCTCTCCGTGGTGAAAAAATAGAAGGCAATTCGTCCAACGAATCCATGCCTCAATACACAACATAAAAAACAAAAATGAATACTGGAAACAGTCAACACAGTAAATCACAGTTCCAGGCTGCTCCCACTGGTATGGATTCAATATACTGACACTCAATAACAGTAAAAACTTCCTTTATTTGGTTGTAGTTAAGCGCTTTCATCTAAAAATACTTAGACTTCCTCAGAACAAAATTTGAACAAACACATAAAGTTTATATACACATCATCAATCAATTAAATTGATTAATCAATTAGTTTAAAGTGCCAGTGTGCCATTTTTATAAAAACCTTAAAAATTCATTTATATATCAGTATAATTAAAATCAATTGTCTTATAAAATAATTCCGTATGCAATGTAATATCAATTCAATAGATGTAATGTACCACAATACCTAATAACCTTTCTATCCATTGTTAACCAGTGGGAGCAGCCTGGAACTGTGATTTACTATTAAGATAAAGCAGATAAGTAAGGGAGGCGATAATATGGCATTTTCACATCTGCACTTTTCAGACCTATGCACGGACTTAAGGAATCAGGAAAGTAATAATATAAATTATAAAAAGTCACTACAGCAACAGAATTTTAGATTAGAGCTGCAGCAATGACTTAAATGTTTGCTAACAGTGTAGACAGGAGGGTACCATAATTCAAAACTAGCAGGTTTATGAATTGTTTTGGCTCCTAGATCATCATCTACTACCAGAGGGAGTCACAAATCATACCTTCCCCTCTGTGCAGCTGTACCTTTTCCCAGGTATTTCATTGAAAGAGTAGCAGGGTTAATATATTGTTCTCTACAGGTTTATGTGAAGAGTCTTCCTTCTTACTTAAGATATCCATATATATATTTTAACACGTCCTTAATCAGTCAACAAATGTGTAGTCAATAAATCAGCAGGGTATCATATATATATATATATATATATATATATATATATATATATATATGTAAAGATGATAGAATAGAATACAATAAATAGATATGTATATACACACACACACACACACACACACACACACACACACACACACACACACACACACACACTCTCACACACATTCATATATATACAGGCAAGTTTTCTTTTTAACTGTAATCATGTGGCTTTCCAACGTCTATGAGCATTTGGATACTGTACTATGACAAATCAAAAAAATGCCTTTGTTTGCTGTTGAAAATATTTGTTTGTAATATAACATTTTATGGCAGTATTTCCAGTAAAAGAAAAGGCTAAATTCATATATATCTGTGTTATTAAATTAAATGTAGGACTACAATAATTTATTTATTTTGTTTGTTTATCGGGTAATGTCTGAATGGGCATGAGGCCCCTTTTCAGCACAGGCCTGGGGAAAAAAGCTCCTGACATACAGCAGAGAAAATTAATATTTCACACAACAAAATCATTACTAATAATATTTACAATGTATAAACAGCCTAGTAATCTAATCTAATAACAATATTAACAACAAGTAGTACAGTATATGTATTAAGAGTGAAAATAGTAACAATCCAATAAGAAATAAGTTTACAAAACAGTAGTATGACTATGTTGTCATATTTTATGTGAGAAGAGGCAGTATTGGTTTCAAAGTGTTCAACATTTAATTGCCTCGGATGTAAGCAGTTTAGTTGTTTAATGACAGAGTGTATAAATCAGTAATCCTTGTGCATATATAACACAGGAACTGTGGGGTATGAACAGGAATAGGGAGAGAGGGAGGGGGTTATGGGAGAATTGGAGTGGAGTCAGGTTGACTAGCCAGGAGTATGGTAGGAGCAGAGCCACTGTTTTGCTAGATGATCCTTAAGGTTGTGTTTGAATTCCTGATAGGGTTTTTAGCTATAGTTTGGGGAAGAGAGTTCCAGAGTTTGGCAATACTATAGGAGTAGAGGGAGGTGCCTTGTGTGTTGTGGGGTTGGGTAGTCTTTAACATTAGTTTATTATAGCATCTGAGTGAGTGAGCTAGCATTTAGAGTGGGTTGGATTAGGTTGTTTAGTGCAGGGCAGGCATTTGGTTGGTGAAATATTTTGTGGGTTATGGACAGTTGGTTAAAGATTAGAAGGTTAGGGAGTTCTAGCCAGTTGAGTTGGGAGAGTACTGAGCAGTGGTGAGTTCTGTATGGGTGCCCAGTAGCGAATTTGGCAATTTTGTTGTAACAGGATAATAGTACAATCCACATATCACTCTTATACTTATAACTCTATTTGGATTAGAATTATAATTTCAAAAAGAAGAAACAATGGACAGTTTGCACTTATTCATTCAGAAATAGTTATGTTTCATGTATGAAGCTGCATGCTTAAAAATCTTAGGAAATCCCTTTTATTTTGCAGTTGAATTTAGTTTTACAATATATTATTGATTTGCTATTTTGGTGACCAGGTAAATATTATGCAATAAAAATCTGTCTTTAGATCTGACCCATCTGTGGCATCTGATTGCACAAATTAGAAATTTAAACAAATAACACTGCAATACAAAAGCTGCCGCTGTTATAGTAGTCATTAACATTTCATGAAGATCTTCTTATACTCTGACAGGAAAGCTTTCTGCTACGCAATTAAGTCATCAGTTGCATAAATCACCATACATAAGTAATACTTCAAGTATACACTGCCTTGCATGCTGTGATATTGTTCTCAATAACTGGCTTAAAACTGAGTAGACATGACCTTTTGTAAAATGCTGTATCACTCGGGGTTTTAATCCTGTTGATGGTACACATCATTTTACATAAGAATAAAATAAACATTGCTATAAAATAAATTTTATATTAAGGGATCATTTTCAAGGGGTATCAATATAACTAGCAAAGAGAACAGCAAAGTGGGATTTAGCATGCTTCAAAAGCAATTTTTCAATCTTTATTATAGATTGTACTTGTGTATACATCTCTTGGCAGTAAGAACAGCGTTTGCAAGAAAAGATAAAGGTCAAACAAATAAAGGGAAAAAAAGAAACAGAACTGAAAATATATATTGTTAGAATGTAAGATGTAGTTTTACATCATTAAAGAAAAACAAAGCATTAGTGAACTAAAGTTTCCTTATTACAAGTAAGTATAGAAAAACAGTACTGTACAGCATTGTTAAAGGTACATCTACCCATCTTTAGGGTCAAGAATGCATGAATGTCTAATCACATATATTCAATAATAATATGTTAGCTGCAAACATGATCTTGTGGAATTGTAGTCTCCTACAATGTGTGAATGATACTTTTGAAGATTTTTACTAAATATGCCAAATAATAAAGTAAATTTTACTTCTGCTTCTGGAAGTGATATGAATAGCACAGTCACACCACAGATGGAGCATGTGTGTGTATATGTGTCTATGGATCCCCTTCCTATTACCATATTACCAGAAGATCGAATGTCAGAACGTCAAAACCATAACCACGAAGAATCACATAAGTAAAAAGTCAAAAGATTGTAGGCCAGAATATCGAACCATAATGCAAACTGTAAAGGGTAAGTGAGTTAATGGTATGCTGTCACTTTAAGGTTTTGTAGTGAGAAGGTATGACAGTATGGCAGAGTTGTCATTGAATGGTTTAGGTGTATTTGGTGAAGCTAGTCTAAGTATAACTTTTAAAACACAAAAGATTTGTTTGAATTGTTATGTAGCTGTTACTTTTGGATGTGGGTTTAAAATTAAAGTGTTGTGGTGTTGTATGTAGAAACAAAGTGGTTTGTGTAGTGGCATAGGTGTTAATGTAATGTGTAGCCAATGCTTACTAATTAAAAAAAGGTTTTAGTTATAATGTTGTTGAAAATCTTGCTGAAGTGGAAAGGTATAGTCAGTACTGTGCTATGTACTATAGAGCTGAAATGTAAAGAGAGTTGTTATTTAATGATTGGTAGACTGTTTTGTTTGCTTCAAAGTAGTGCGATCTCAGAGTTGGCATATTGAATTTGCAGAGGGTGGGGGTGTGTAGGCCCCCCTGCAAAAGTGAATGAATGTAGAAATGGAAGGTTTAGTAGTTTTCCGATTTTTGATGTTTTGGAATTCGTTATTTTAAACTTTCTCATGTGATTTTTCGTGGTTATGGTCTCGGCATTGTGACTTTCGATCATGTGGTAATACGATAATATTAAGTAGATCCATGTCTATATGTGTGTATGACGGGAGGGCTCAGTTTAAAATAACCAAGTAGTCATTTAATGGATCTTTATTTTAATTTTATTGATTTCTTTTACATTTGTTAACCTAGTCGGTAGGCTTGCTGAAAGACACTTTTCAGCCACACTCAGGCCCAATATCCAAATACAAGGTACACTCTAAAACACCTATTAAAAAGAGAGTAAATACAAAGCTTTATGTGTTATAAACATTTTAATTACATAAAAAGAATTAATGGAAAAAGTATGTGCACATCTAATAATCAAATATATGATATACACGAAATCAAAGGAACTGAGATGAAGTACATATAAGCCAAATCACCAGCTATACAAAAGAACTATCTCCAGTGGTCTGAGCAGATATCAGTGGTGGCTGGTGACTACAAATCAAAGGGGGGCTGCAGGAGACAGCTGAATGGGTGGGGCCAATGGGAAAGGGTGTGGCCAACTAGAAAGGGGAGGAGCTATGCTCAAAACCACAAAAACTGGAACTTTAATTAAATACGCTGCCCTGGGTGTCAAACCATCATTATGAGAGTCCAATCAAGACAAAATGAAGTGTAGAAGAAAAATATTTCAATGCATTGGCTGCATGACTGCTTACTTAACATCTAGATGGAAACAAAAAGGTTGTGAGGCATGAAAAAATAAATTACTTTTTAAATCCATTACTGGAATGCCAGTCAAAATCAAGTATAAAAAAACAAGCAGCACTCAACTCAAACCACTTCTCCTTGCACTACAATTCTAATTATAATTTATATTCAGCTTTATTAAAGTACCAAGTAACATGCTGAAAGTAGCAATCTCTGTGATACCCCCACTTGTAAAAATGTTTCTTATCCAAAAAAGACCTGCTGCCTGACAACTATCTACTTGTTTCATAGGGAAAACATGATCAAAGTATAAAATGAAATGCAAACAAGAAACAAGCTCAAGATACATTGCTTAAAGGATTATTGTACAGGTAATGGACCACACATGATAGATTGGCATTCTGTTTGGTTTACAGGTAAAGCCTGCAAAGATGACTGCAAGTCTCCAACAAATGTAATGAGCTTCTTAAAATAATGTAATCCTGTCCTTTATTACAAATACTGTCATATGCATTTCAATATCCAAGGCCTATACATTATCTAGTTATGTAAGTATTCTCTGCATGGCAACAACAGAAAGGCTTTCAATGTTAGCAATTCTTTAACAGTATGCTTATTAAAGCTTACTTGCATCTTACAATTTCAGACAAGCTTACCTGATGGTCATTAAAGCATTGCTACTTAAACACAGAACAACAGACACTTTCTCAGTAATAATAAGCATAAATCAACAGTATAAAAATATGACAGAAACCAGAACATTCTGCAAAATCAAGGACAGAATAAAAGTAGTACTTGTGTCTACTACTGATGGGGGGATACTCTCTGCACATTTACACTGCATAACTGCTCCTTGCCTTGCTTGTACACATCCAGAGTCACTACATGGGGAGTGGGGTGCAACAAGTATATCACAATTTGAAACGTCTCTGGCTGACTGTGATGGCCCTGACACATTTGTCATACCTCTCAACCTCAGATCAAGAAATCTGGACAAAGCCATACATAGAAGTGGGACAAAGGCCAAAAAATAAGGACACTTTTTAACTATTGCTCTTATAAACTTAGAAAGATAATAGAATAGTAGGTCTTACATTTACATTAGTATGAATTTTCTGAAGGGTATGAAATCTGAAACTCAAAGGTCTGTCATTACTTTCTAACTTCAGTCTTTAATGATTTGCCACTAATTTGTCAAAAAACACAATTTTATGAAAAATGGACCAAAATGTGATGCAAAAATATAAAATAGCCACACAATACAGCTGGGAGCATGTCAAAGAAGGGACACTTTTTTAATATTAGTACTGCTAACTTGAGCAGCTGACAAAATAAAAGAATCTACATGCATTTCTGAAATAAAAGTGATCTATAACTCTGATTATTACAGTTATTTCTTAATTGTAAACCCTCCATGCTTTCTTCCAAAATTGTCATTTTGCGTTGGGATTATTAGGGGAAGAGCAACATTTTGAGCCAAAATTGGGGACAGTTGAGAGGTTTGGATATGCCTAATTCTATAAAGCTATTTATTTGCATGTACCTCTCAACCTATTAATGCAGGAAATCTGGGCAAGGCCAAATATACTGGGGGAACATATAAACAGTACTAAAAATTGTTGTATAAACTGCTTTAGCATGCATTTTTCTGAAGGTTATGAAGTCTGAAACTCAGTGTCTGTCATTATTTAGTGACTTAATTTCTAAATTATTTGCCAGAAAACCACACATTTTATGAGGAACAAACCAAAAATAAGAAGCAAAAATCTATTCATTCTGTGAAAATCTGGACAGTTGAGAGGTATAGTTCAGCCGGGGCTGTCTTTGAGTTTGCCGCCCTTCTCCCTCACAAAATCATGGTTGAATGGAGCCTCCCCCCTGCAGCCATTCCAATGAACCATTACTTGGCTATCTCACCCTATTTACCATAAACACTAATGTGCATACTGCTTTATGTCTATAATGATTTGGACTTCATTTGAAAGTTTTATTTTGCATTTTACAGCACAAACACTAAAACATCTGCTAAACAAAGTGATGCAATCTCACAATGAAAACAGACTTATTAGCATTAAAACTTCTCTGCCCTCGAAACTCATATTCATTGAAACAGCATTGAAACCCAGATTCAAAGAAAATGCATTTTGCCAGAGGCAGATAAAGATTAACTTTGGGCTGTTTTCAAATCATAGGCCCCTTGCACATGACACATACACATGCTCTTTGATACACCTTCCTGATTGTATTCAATTATATTCCTTGTACAACAACACAGTTGTTAGAGGGTGTTTTAAATTTGTTGTTTTTAACATTTTCCCGTAAACAATGAAACAAAACGCATGCACTAACAATGACAAAACTGCCCAATTCTGAACATTTCTATCATAAAAGTCTACTCAAACTTCTACAGTCCACCAGTATCAGTAAATATGCACAGTCTCTGAAGAAGTAAAAGTCATCTAAATAATTCCACATTAAATAAATCTGTAACTAATGAAGAGGTTTCTGCTAGCAAACAACTTTGTATTTCATTGTTTCATCTACAAATAAAGTGCCTGTTACCCTTGAGGAATAAATTGCCTATCTTACACTAAAAAAATGATAAGCTAGCAATATTGCAATAGGGAATGGATGGCAAACTGATAACAGGTTCATATAGTTACTAGGTATCTTCACCAAAAAGGACTGCAGCATCCACCCCCTTTACAATACAGTACTGTATCAGCCATGCATCTACCTACTGTGGGAGTAGAACCCACAGCCTTCTGCATCAAAAGCAAGTACACTACCTGTTATGCTATTAACAGTGCAAGTGGACTCATCATAAGCAGCACTAAACTGTTATTTCCCTGCAGCTCTCATCTTCTTGTAAAATCTACTTGACACTCAGCTGTATCTCTGAACTTTGCAGCACAAAAAATCTGGAAAAAGCCAAAATTTAGGGGGGGGGGTTGCAAAAGACCAAAAAACAGGGACACATTTTAAACATTGCTTATATAATGTTGGAAAGTTGCTAGAATAAAATGCTGTGTTACCACCATACATTTTACTGCCAAGTATTGAATCCAGGACCCTGTGCAAAATAGTCAGGGCAACATACCACTATACCAAATCATCTGTTTTATGAAAAAGAGGAAGACTGAAACTTAAATGGCTACCATTTAGTGAATTCAGTTCTCACCATAGCTGTCAACATCTAAGCACAAAACACCTGAACAAAGCCAATAATGGGGGAATACAGCCCCCAAACATATTCAGTGAATTCAGTTCTCACCATAGCTCTCAACCTTGGCACAAAAAACCTGGACAAAGCCAATAATGTGGGAATACAGTCCCAGAAATAGGGACAAATTTCAAATATCCATCTTATAAACTTAGAAAAATGCTATAATAATAGGTTTTGTTACCATGTACTTTCTGAAGAATATGAAGTCTGAAATTCAAATGTTTGTCATTTTTATTTATTTAACATTTGTTAACCAGGAAAGTCTAACTTGGAATAAAAGCCAATTTTCAGCAGAAACACTCCAGACACATGTCTTTGTAAGATGGGAGGACACCAGAGCAAACCCACACCAACACAGGAAGGACATGCAGACTCCACACAGAAGGCAACTCAACCAAGAATCAAACCAGACAACCTGTAGCTGTCAGGCAACAATGCTACGACTTCACCACTTCACTACTGGTTGTGTTATGAAACAAAAATACAGAAACCACAGATTTTATGAGGAACAGAACAAATATGACGCAAAAAACTGCAAATTTTTATAAATGGTGCTGGGTAGGGAATTCAGGCTCTTGCCACTTGGCCCAAGGTACAGGGTTCAAGCCTTATTCTCTACCCACCACCATGTAGCAACTGAGGCATTACACACACACACACACACACACACACACACTACCTGAGCCAACTCTGCTGTAAAGTCCTTTCTGCACTGAGTAATTCCTGTTCTGTTGTAAATCTCTTCCTTCCTGCCTGTGGACATTGCAGTCCAATCCCCTTCCAGTGTATGCAGCTGTAACTGCGTAGACTGCTGGGAAAATTTGGAGTTGAATGTTGTCTTCATACTCTGGACTGCTGGTGGAGACAGTCTGGATTCTGTGCACATGCTCCAGACTGGTTCACTAGCAGTCTGAATGCCGCACATGCACGATGTTCTGAGACTCACATTTTTATTTTCTCTTTTATTCTTATTTTTCTCTTTTATTTTCTTTTCTTTTTTGTTTTATTTTACTTTTTTACAGCTGGGGGGCTGCACAGCTGGGAGGGCTGCAGTCATGCAATCCAATAGCACGAGCCGCCCCTGGCTGATATGAAGTTTTGTAATGGTATATAATAAACTGAGAAAGACAAAAAAAAAAAAAAAAAGGTGTCAAGGGAATAACAACAGAGACATTTAAATGTTCAAATTTAATAGCAACAGATGAAGACAGATGTAAATGGTGGGAGTTAAACTGTATCTCTGAAGCTGTTATATTCATTTTCCTTAACTAGAGTGGTATGAAGTGCCTTTTTGAAGTGTCGTCTAACATCTTCAGGCAATGAGTTCCAGCTTGCTGGAGCAATTTAGGAGGAGGATCTCTGACAGGTAGCTGGAGTGTAAGGTGGCCTTTGTAGTTGTAGAGGGATTCTGATTTTTATATGGAGCACAAAGGAGTTTTAATGATTTATTTATTTATTTACATTTGTTTACTGAGAAAGGTTGACTGGGTAATAAATACCCATTTTCAGCAGCGGTCTGGGGAGAAAAGCTCCAGGCAGTTAAATAACATCAAATAAAAACACTAAAATAAATGTAATTAAAAAGTATATGCATATACAGTTTGATAGTGGAATACATAAAATACAATAAAGTATGAAAAGACACTGGTTATGCAAAAATAAAAATAAATTTAAAAAATTATGATTAAATAGGATAATTATTATATACAAAAGTATTAGAGGTTTGATTTACTATGCTAGGAAATAAAAATAGGAAAAATGCAAGCCCACTGTAAGAGTGGGGAGAGGTCTGGAATTGAAAGGTACAGATATGTTGAGAGGTTAAGTTAGTAAGAATGCAAAGTACCTGTTAATATAGATCATCCATAATCAATTTATTAAATAGAGGATGACTGTATCTTGCTTGAAGTATATTGAAAATAAGTGTGTTAAGGAGAAGATTAGCCCTACTGTAAATGACAACCACTTATTTTTGCATATTGTTAGACAGTAGTGTTTGAATAAAATATAGTATATAATTTTCCGCAGACTGAGTTTTTTTATGAGGATCGGAGGACAGTGGTGGGTCATATTCTAATCTGGGAATTAATGAGTTTATGCTTATAGATTGTCTAGCTTCAATACTGAGTTAATTAGAGATTTTGTATAAAATCTAGAGTTGTAATAATAGTTCATGTGTCAGTTTCTCTGTGTGTTTATGAAAGGTGAGAAGGCCTAGATAGTTTTCTTTGGTACTTTTCCATTATCGGGGTAACAGTTCTAACTCGCTAGCAAAAGCGCATGCCATGATCAGCTGTAAGTAGAATAGGTAGGACGGGGAAGAGAAGAGGTGGGGAAATAGTAGAACTTCACATTTTTTACGTTTCCACACTTACTGATCTTAGCTCTTCCCAAAGAACACATAGTATTTTTTTTTTGTCTACGTCCCTCTTTTAGACACTTTGGTCGTGTCTTGAAGTAGTTAAACTCCAAGTTCCCTAACTGTTGTTAATGTTAACAGAATTAATCTGTAAAATAATATGGAGTTTCTTAAAATTAAAAATTAATCTTCGGTTATATGCAAGACTATGTTTGTGTATTGTTGGTTTTTATTAAGTTACTACACAGTTGCATTGTTAAATGTAAATTTTAATAGAGAAAATGTGGAGCACTGTTCTTTTGTTAACAGCGGAAGACTGCAGCAGAAAACCTTTTAAGATATTTCCTGAAACTTCTACAGTAGCCATTTTAATTACATCAATTTTTGTGGTGTAAATATGAACTGCCTTAAAATACATTTGCAAATACAAGAGTGAACTAGGAATAAAAGGTTCATTGTGATAGCAATTAAAATGGTATAGTGGGTAACGTGGAGTGCTTACATCCCGTAAAAGTATGACAGTACTGCTTATTTTCATGTTCAGACAGCGAGCATGCAGTGGCGTTGCTAGAGAATACTTCATACAGGTTTCATCACTGTTATGATTTTGGCCCTGGAAAGGCAACTCCTGTAGTGTTTTACTGTTTATAGATGTCAAGATGTAGATCAGTCTAAACCGGTTCAGGGCCAACAGCTGATCATTGCGTGAGCTTTTGCTAGTGTGTTAGAACTGTTGCCCCGATAACGGAAAAGTACCTTTTCTTCTTTGATGCATAGAAATGATATACCACAGAAGCTGGTAGTAGTAGTAATTTGAGTGGATTGTAATTCATGTGCTGTATCAAATAATACAACAGATCAGTTTTGGGTGTTGACAATAAATTTATCATTATGAAGACAATTCCAGAGTGGTGAAGTCATTCTGACGTTTATGTTTCAGAAGGGATGAATTTCATCTGGCTCTGTTGAGGACAATATTGTCTGCATATAAGATACAGTTACAGTAAACTCTCAGTTAACTGGCATCTATGGGGACTGGTAGATGCCGGATAACTGTAGTTTCTGGTTGCTTGAGAGTTACTACTAAAAATAGGCCTGACTAATACTGTATCCTATACTATTGTTTAGTTTGACTTGTTTTCAGGTTGGAGAGAGAGAATTTATTCCTATCTTCCTTTTTAAAATTCTAAAGCTCTAAAAACATAAGGTATGTTTCTGCAGGGGGGGGGGGGGGGCAGAAAGTGCTACACATAAAAATTGCACTGTATTTCTTTAATATTTTTTGCTGGTTGCTTGAGTTCTGGTTAACAGAGTTTACTCTAGTATGAGGAAGGTCACAGGGAAGATCACGTATGAAGAGAGGAAAAAGAAGTGGAATGAAAACAGATTCCTGACGCATACTGTTATAGACTGGCCCAGATATGTAGATGCTTTTAGGCCCTAAAACAGTTAAGTTTTTGTTGGAGAAGTAGCGCAGACACCATTGGACAACATCAGATGAGAAACCTGTGTCTTTCAGTTTGTGAAGCAAAAAGGTGTGATCAACACGTCAAAGAAAATGACACCAGTAAGTATGTCTTGTTCCATGCTAGAAAATATTTGGTCAGTGAGTGAGTGAATAGATAGCTGTGATGGTATTGTAGCTGGGTCTAAATTAACACTATCTATTTTTAAACATGTGATGTTTTGAGATGTATTCTAGAATTTGGTTCTAGAGTATTCTTTCAAGAATTTTAGTGAGGATGCATAGGTTGGAGATTGTAGGGTTGGTAGTATTTGAGGCCATTTTAGCAATTGGCAGGGAAAAGGCATGTTTAAAATATGGGGTAGAGTCTTTTTTAGTGAGGGGAACGTGTGACTGTGAATGGAACAGGTTTATGGAGTTGCTTACTCCCTAGTCTAAAAATATTGTAGTGAATGGTATGGATGAATTAGTGACAGGAGCAATCAATGTTGGAACTAGTAATTGCTTAGAAATTAAATGGGGGGTATTCAATTATCTTGTGTAGGAGAAGGGAGGGTAAAATGGAAGCAGGGGGTAGGAAATAGGGGATTAGTTGTGCAAGGGTGGTTGCTGATGGTGCTTTTTAGTTCTGAGATGAGAGAGTGTGGTATGTGAAGTCTGGAACTGGTTTTGGGAAAGATACTGGGAAAAACAATGTGTTATATGGTGTTACAGAATTCCTTAGGATGCCCATGAGTAGTGTTTTGTAGGGTTATGTAGTACTTTGCTTTAGTATGGTTGTGTCCTAGTCTGGTTTATTTTCTCAGTCTATAGTATGTGTTATAATTGTTAAGATTAGAAGGGTCAGCTTTCCAGAAAGGCCTTGATTTGTCTCTAAGTCTCATAAAATGCCTAATTTTGTCTGTTATCCAATGAACTGGCATGCCACATATTCTGACTTTCTTAGCGGGGTATAGTCTATCTATCAAACTATGGAAAAACCTATGTGTTATCTATGAATACCATGGTCAAGGTTCATCAGTACATATTTTATTCTAGGTTTCTAAGGACTTAAATCTGCTTGGTAGATATTCATTTAATCTTTAATTTTCTGAAACCAGCTTCATCATCTTCAGGGTTGCGGGACAGTGGAACTCATGCTTGCATTCAGTGGGCACATAACGGATAAACTATTAATGGACAGGATGCCTTTCTATTATAGGACATGAACGCACACACACACACACACACACACACACACACACACACACACACACACACACACACACACACACACACACACACACACACACACACTCTCACTCAGACATGACTTGCACAGCTATGGATAACTTCTAGGATTATCAGTTCATCTACAGCCATGTGTATTTCAAGGCTTTTATCAGTATTGATAACGCAGGTAGGGTGGTACATATTATTGCACTCAGTTATGTAAATTTGGCCACAATAGAAGACAAATTATTGTTTTCCTCAAAAAATGACATGGAAATGGCATATTGTGTAGACTGGAATGAAAGATGAGTAGAACATGTTATTCTTTTTTTCTGTTATTAAAGCCATAGTAATTTCTGCAACCAGTCACTTTGTTGTACAGCTGGCTCCCTACAAACATCATCCTAGATTAAAATAAATCAGACAAATACACATTGTTAGGTAAAACTGACTGCTGCTGATGAAAATCTAGAGGAAATTGGAGCACCTTGTAAAAACCTGTGCAGACAGAGAAAGGAATTATATATCCTTAATTGATGAAGGATTATAATGAGAAAGGTCTAGCATGACTTAGTACATACGTATATTACAAGATGGAGGAGACAGATGTTGGATATTGTGAAGTATGTTATGCTGTAGAGTTCAATTGTATTTTTACTCTTAAATGATAAGTTTCAGTACTCTGCGAAGATTCAGTGAAAAGAATAAAAGAGCAATACAGCAATGAGGGCATGAGAATAGCTCCATAAGAGAACTAAAAGAATAAGAAGGCCCAAAAATAAATGAAAAGAACAATTATGCCACATGTATCTACACAATAAAAAGAGAAGGAAAAGTGATGGGATGACTTGAGGTGCCACTCCGTGGGACTCCAAACCCTACATCTGACAATTGAGGAGTGGATGGGTGGGGCCAACACTCTTGGATTCACCCCTGGTGTGGGAGCCATGACTGGACATCTTCTGGCCTCCTGTTCCTTCACTGAAGCTGAAAGTATGTGTTGGTGATTCACACAATCTCATACCTCCATTCTCCCTGAGGGACGCTATTAAACATATATTCTGCCTCCTTGGTTAGTCTTCAGAACTGACTCATCCTGCAGTACATTTGTTTTTGGCTCCAGCTGAGTTGTTTTATTTCTCATATCGGCCATGTCTTCTGTAATCTCTGGCCGTTAAATAGAATGATCAGAGAAGACAGGCCCCAGTATGGAGAACATCATGTCTGTGCTGTGACAGAAACCTGGTTTTCAAGGCTCCTGAGAGCACCCCAGCACTAAGACTGTCCGCATGCCTTTCTCTACCTTTCTTCCTCCATGCTGTTTGGTTCACATAATCTGCTAGTTTTGAATTAAGTTTAACCATCTCAGTCATGATGGTAGAAAGGAGGGCTGATTTGTTGCTTCACCTTCTTGTAGGATTTTCTGCATCTAACAGCTAAATGTATCCTCGGCATTGACAAAAACACATCCATGGAGACCAGAGGCACTTCAACTGTTCTGTATTTAATTTTCCTGCTGCTTGTACTATCTATTAAATGAAATCTAATCCATAAATAAGCAGTTTCCATCAAAATGGATTGAGATATTTATTCAGTACCAGAACATAACATAACACATAAAAATGTACAATAAAACAAGTAAAATCCAACAGCAAGTGCTTTTGGGTTATTACCCTTCTTCAGACAATTCTTTACTAACAGAGAAGCACATTTAAAGCACTTTTCAGCCAATCATTATTCAGTATTGTATCCGCCTTTTCTTTAGGTCAGGTTTTATTGGCATAACCTCATTGAGGACAGGAAACCTATGTGCTGTCAGTTCTATGATCCATCTGGTTTCCTCACATTCAGTTCTATTCAGTGTGTCTCCCCCTCTGTTCCCTTTATATATATGCCTAATGACCATAAATTTAAAATAATGACCTGGAGAGACTGAAATGTGTCTAAAGAGAGCATTACGTTCATTCCTCAGCCTTATGGCTGTTAAATGATTCAGAATTCTCATCTTGAGCATACAATTAGTTTTTCCTATATAATAACAGGTGCAAAGTTTGCATGTCACTAAATAAATCACATTCATAGATCTACAATTAACATTTTCTATAAAATGGTAACTTTTACCAGTGCTGGGATGAATAAACTCAGTATTTGCATTAATGTGACTACAGGCTTTACAGGAACCACAAGGTTTTGTGCCCTTCTTGGTGACTGTATAGCTATGTACTTCTCCACCTTCATGGCTTAACAGATCTTTCAGGTTCTTGTTTCTCCTAAACCCAAACCAAGGTGCTGTTCCTACTACTCTGCTCGTCTTTTCATCTGAAGCTAATATCTTCCAGTTATTTCTTATTATATCACAGACCCCATGTGTATTACTGCTATAAGTAAACATGAGTCTTGGACATTTATCTTGCTGTTTCCTATTCATAGTTAAGTCCCCTTCCCCACTAGATTTTAACCAGGGCCTCATTCTATCTCGCCTCAGTATTTTCTGCCTTGCGGAGGTTTGTCTCACCTTCTCTCTGTCATAGCCTCTTTCTACTAAGTTATCTTGTAATTGTATTGTTTTTATTTCAAAATCCTCATCTTCTGTACAGAGTCTGGAAATCCTGATTAACTGTCCTTTAACAATATTGTTAAAGGTATATTTGGGGTGCATACTATCCCGTGCTAACAGACTGTTTTTCCAACAGTCTTTTCTAAAAAGTGTTGTCTTAAACCCCCTTACATCCTGCAACAATCTAATATTAAGAAAATCTATCTCAGTTCTGGAGAAGTTCACAGTAAATTTGAGGAAGGTAGTGGATGATTCTAAATAGCTGACAAAATTAACCGACTCTGCCTCTTCTCCCCCCCACAACAGAAAAATATCATCCACAAAACGCTGGTACAAATGTACCTTATCCCTCCATTTATTTAAATGTCCAAACACAGATTGCCTCTCCCAGAAAACTAAAACCAGATTTTCATATGTGTTTGCACAGGGGGTACCCATAGCTAAGGTAGCTAGGTAATTTTAGATCTTATGCTATTTGGCAGAAATTTGATGTTAAAGCAGATGTTTGGTAACAGTGACAATCAATCCATCCAATTTCCATTGAGACAGCCAAGCACTTTTCTCCCTGTATTTAACCACACAGTTAATACTTTCATTAAGGTATGTGAACAGGATATTTTGACTTACTTAACTAATTTAACGGACATACAGAGACATGCACTTAAGGGCCTACAAAATAATACTGAGATAGTTGTTAAAAAAGCAGATAAAGGAGGAGCCGTGGTTGTTTTAGATAAAAGATTTTATCAAGAAAAATTATTAGAGCTATTATCAGATACTTCTACCTATATTCAGATTTCTCTGATCATGCTGAGTAGAATTATTTTAGAAGTTAGGAATGGGTTAAAACGACTTCAAGCAGAAGGTTTGATGGATAAAGAGCTGTTTGAATTGTTATGGGTAGAACATCCAGTCACACCAATATTTAAGGCTCTTACTAAATTGCATAAAGATCCATTAAACCCTCCCATGAGACCTATAGTCTCTGGGAGGGGTTGGATAACTGAGAATATCTCTATATGGCTTGAATGCCTGTTAAGACCTTTTATAATGGGGTTTAAAGAGGTGCTGAAAGATACGGGGCATTTCTTAACTATTCTGAGAGAAATGGAAGAGGCCAAAGGCATTATGCAGTACATCATGGTAACACGATGTACAAAATCTGTTCACTGTGATTAGTAATAACTATGGTACAGAGGCATTAGTAGGTTTATTACAGGAGATGAACATGCTGGAAGGAGATAAGTTAAGGTTAATGAAAGAGCTATTGAGCATGGTTTTGGAATACAATGCCTTTGTCTGTGGAGGTAATTACTACAGACAAACACAGGGGGTAACTATGGGCACCCCCTGTGCAAACACATATGCAAATCAGATTCTAGTTTTCTGGGAGAGGCAATTTGTGTTTGGACATTTAAATAAATGGAGGGATAAGGTACATTTGTACCAGCATTTTGTGGATTATATTTTTCTGTTGTGGGGGGGAGAAGAGGCAGAGTCGGTTAATTTTGTCAGCTATTTAGAATCATCCACTACCTTCCTCAAATTTACTATGAACTTCTCCAGAACTGAGATAGATTTTCTTGATATTAGATTGTTGCAGGATGTAAGGGGGTTTAAGACAACACTTTTTAGAAAAGACTGTTGGAAAAACAGTCTGTTAGCACGGGATAGTATGCACCCCAAATATACCTTTAACAATATTGTTAAAGGACAGTTAAGCAGGATTTCCAGACTCTGTACAGAAGATGAGGATTTTGAAATAAAAACAGTACAATTACAAGATAACTTAGTAGAAGGAGGCTATGACAGACAGAAGGTGAGACAAACCTCCGCAAGGCAGAAAATACTGAGGTGAGATAGAATGAGGCCCTGGTTAAAATTTAGTGGGGAAGGGGACTTAATAACTATGAATAGGAAACAGCAAGATAAATGTCCAAGACTCATGTTTACTTATAGCAGTAATATACATGGGGTCTGTGATATAATAAATAACTGGAAGATATTAGCTTCAGATGAAAAGATGAGCGGAGTAGTAGGAACAGCACCTTGGTTTGGGTTTAGGAGAAACAAGAACCTGAAAGATCTGTTAAGCCATGAAGGTGGAGAAGTACATAGATATACAGTCACCAGGAAGGGCACAAAACCTTGTGGTTCCTGTAAAGCCTGTAGTCACATTAATGCAAATACTGAGTTTATTCATCCCAGCACTGGTAAAAGTTACCATTTTGTAGAAAATGCTAATTGTAGACCTATGAATGTGATTTATTTAGCGACATGCCAACTTTGCACCTGTTATTATATAGGAAAAACTAATTGTATGCTCAAGATGAGAATTCTGAATCATTTAACAGCCATAAGGCTGAGGAATGAACATAATGCTCTGTTTAGACACATTTCAGTCTCTCCAGGTCATTATTTTAAATTTATGGTCATTAGGCATATATATAAAGGGAACAGAGGGGGAGACACACTGAATAGAACTGAATGTGAGGAAACCAGATGGATCATAGAACTGACAGCACATAGGTTTCCTGTCCTCAATGAGGTTATTCCAATAAAACCCGCCCTAAAGAAAAGGCGGATACAATACTGAATAATGATTGGCTGAAAAATGCTTTAAATGTGCTTCTCTGTTAGCAAAGAATTGTCTGAAGAAGGGTAATAACCTGAAAGCACTTACTGTTGGATTTTACTTTTTTATTGTACATTTTTATGTTTTATGTTCTGTTCTAGTGCTGAATAAATATCTCAATCCATTTTGGTGGAAACTGTTTTTTTATGGATTTGTGCTTTATCGTGGGCAGTTACCTTTGGTGAGGACTCCAAGTTTTGGTTTACTTTTTTATCAAATGAAATCAGGAGGAGCTCTCGATCTCTGTCACAATGAGAGGTGCACTTCAATCTTTAAAAGGAGTTAAATAGCTTAACGCTTTCTAAATTAAGTCAGGGACAGGCAGCGAAAACCCCTTTGTAAACTGTTTCACATCTTGACTAGAAATAGAAACAGGATTCTTCTTGGTATGGACTGTTACAAATTAATAAGTTCTGTTCAGTCCTGGTGCATGCGCTTCTTGTCTGTCACTGTATCAAGATACAGTGTTGCATATGTGATAAGCAAGAAATAACAATAAAGGCAAATATGAAAAAAATCCCTAATGATGAAAAACATCTCTCTTAAAATTACCAAATCAAGAATTCCTGTTGCTTAGAGGTATTAAAATAGTTAAAGTAAATTACATAACCTTTAAGTTATATAGTATAATAGAAATATTTAGTTTAATTCTGTACCTCCAGAAACTGCACTAAGTTGCTAATTTATTTTTATTGACCATATTAGTCCAACTAGGCTAGTGACCTCTTTTCAGAGGACACTCAAGGTGGTATTTATATTATTAGGGGAAATTTGTCTAGGGCATCAAGCAACTTCCCATACTCATTTTAATAAGTGCCATGGGATATTTTACATCCACCTGAGCTACCACCAACTAAAGTAATTGGGACCTTAGTTTAATGTCTCAACCAAAGGACGACACACTCAGGAGTGCAGCTAGCCCCCCCCCCCCACTGCACTGTAGTGTTGGTAATCCATCCTTCTGCTGTGTGAATAGAACCCACAGCCTTCTGCACAAAAGGTTGGTGTGTTAACTCTTGCTCCACTGACTGCTAAAATGTCATTTCAGGTAGCAGTAGAAAGGAGAGAAATTCCATTCCCATTGTAAGTGCAGGAACTCTATCACTTTCAGTGTACCATTTACATCTCAGCTTTGACAGAATATGAATTATTTATTTTCATTTAATTTTTGTCAAAGTGGGAGACGGCATTAGACATATGCATTTCAAGGCTTTTACTAGTATTGTTAATGCAGATAGAGTGGTACATATTATTACACTTGATGTAAACTGGGCCATAATAGAAGACACATTGTTGTTTTCCTCATAAATGACACAAAAATGGCATATTTTCTAAACTGAAATAGAAAATGTGTAGAACATGTTATTCTTTGTTCTGTTATTAAAGCCGCAGTAATTTCTGCAACCTGCCACTTTGTTGCATAGCTGGTTCCCTAAAATGTCTTCCTAGATTAAAATAAATCAGACAGAAATGCACATTGTTAGGTAAAACTGACTACTGCTAACAAATACTTAGGCATTCCAACACTGGGCCAGGGAAGTGTGTGAAAAGGAGAACATGGCATCTGGTAAGAAGTTAGGAAGTGTTCTGTGAGAATATAAGGCAGGTGTGAGTCCTCTCACTATGTGTGCCCCTGCTAACTCTTCAGGAGGGCCATTTGAATTATTTAACTGCTTTTCTGTGGAAAGGAACGTATTCATACCTTACAAGGACTTTTCACTCCCCTGTTTCACTAGTATCATTTGTCCTGTTGTCATACACCAGATTTGTTATGGAATAAAGCAGAATAGATAGGCAGCTGTTGCAATACTGTACTAGATGTTGGCTTCAGTAGTGTTTATTCATGTAAAGTTAACAGATTCTGAACAAATATGGACAAGGGAGTTCATGGAGGAGAAAATGAGGGCGTCACTCTCACATTGTATGTCCATCCCTCTACGTATGTATTACATACATTGTAATAAAGGCTCCAGGGATCTGCAACTTTCCTGTGTCCCATCCCTGCAATGAGTCAGTTGCATCAGTCAATGCATATGTCAATTCTATGAGTTTTTGAATTGACTAAACTCTTTTTTGACTTCACTTCCTCCCCTCAAACAATGTAATATCCATGTATCACTCTTTTTATTAGGAAAGTACTTGTTCACAACTTCCCAAGGCAGGTGACTAGATATAAATTTCAAGTGGTTTAAGAGTTTATAAAGCTATAGATGGCAATTGTTATATAGCTGCATTAGGTGCTAGCACTGCCTATATGTCCAGTGTCTATCCTTTGTATAACCTAATTACTATTTCGTATTACCTAAATATTTATATATTGTGTTTGGAAAATGTAATTAACATCTATAACAAATGGGAAGAAATTGCTTGAGTTTCTACCTTGTCTCTGCTCTCTTCCTCCAGATTATTAGAACTATGCCTTCACCTTTAATTACATCTCATGCTAATCACTTTGTAACCCCTGTGAGATCAAGGTATTAGCTATACAATCTATGCATAGTTTCATATGCAAGTAATAGGCTAACGACCCTTGCAGACCATTTTAAGCTAGCCAATTTCTTTTGCCTGTACCTTGTGACCTTGTGAGGTAAACACCTTAACCATTATGCCAGCCTCCAGTCCCCAAAATTTAAATGAGTTTATTTATTTATTTATATTTGAGTACTAGAGTAGTGCACTGCTCAATGCGGACCAATTTCAGGCTCAACCCAGTTTGAAATGATAGCTGCTGATATCGGACAACATATGAGATAAGGTTATGTACCTAAATTTATAATCAACAAAATTAGAGAAGAAAGACACTGAATGAGATGTAAAAAAGAAACTGCTTTACAGCTTAAATAAATAAATAAATAAATAAATAAATAAAAGATTATTCTTAAAAGGACATTGACTCTTTTAAAAATGCCTGTTAGTGAAGTTCTTTCTAACTGTGCTAAAGTATTTGCATCTGAAGGGGTCTTAACTATAAGAATATATCATCCAATGGAGACGTGCAGTTTAAATTACATGAATGATAACAAACCTATTATTCTTTATGTAAAACGACACCTACTAACTTTCTAATGACACATGGAGGGTCTCATCAAAGTCCTCCTTCAGACCATCTCAAAATGATACGAAGATAAGATAAAGGAGTTGCATAGAGCTTCGATAAAGGTCAAGTGATGCAATAACCAGATTTGAGGACTTTGAAACTCCCACATGAGTGTGTAGTCAGTGATTAGTCATTAGGACTGTAATTTGAATGGAGAACAATGACTTAGAAATTGTGCTTCTCTCTCTTCCCTCTCATTTTCATGAGTAATGGTCATACTAGTCTCTGAAAACAGAAAAAAGAAAAAAATTATCTTGATTTCTAGGAATTTTTTTTATCCAAATGGTGTATATTATTCAGAGTACACAGTATTCTAAAATGACTTTCTACACTGCAAAATAACTTCCTTGTGTGGGTTATCGAAAGGTTTAAATCCCATATAAAACTAACGTACACTGCTTTTCCTTAATATAAAAGGAACCGACTGCTCTGCTTTGTTTGCATAGAATGTACTTTATCAGCCAAATTGCAAAATTGTCCAAAAACAGCATGTCGGGAGGAATCACATTTTAGAAATGTATAACTTTAATGCCCTTTCTATTAAATATATACTTTTATCATTGAAAGAAAATTTATAAGTGCAACTTCCTTTCCTGACCATATAAGTTTACCTAATACCATGGACAGACAATTTCCCACAGTTTCTCCACCAGCTTGGTCACATGGGAATTTTGAGGCAGTGTAGCAACTGCATTGTGTTCACCGACAACCCTCTACTCCTAGTCCACACCAACTCAACATATGAGAGATGCAACTATATTAACAAGCTTAAATCCATGCTTTCTTGCATACCAGTCAGTACATATGACAATGAGCAGGTTATCAGCATGCAACACCGCATTTCCTACTCTACCCAAACCCACATCACAAATACCTATATATGCGAAGGTCTTCACCAGAAGCATACTTTAACACCGGAGACCTTCTGAACACAAACACGCTACACATAATACTTCTGCAGAACACAATATACATAACAGCTCTCACACCAGTGTCTCACCTGTCAAGTCTTTAAGGCAAAACACAAAACCAAATGTATTAGTCATAGGTGATTCCATCGTGAGACTCACAGATGTCCCTCTCACCAGGCTGAATAAGGAGAAGGTCACGGTCAGCTATCTGCCAGGTGCCAGACTCCATCGTATCACACATGAACTCACGACTCTCAAAACCAGATACTGTTATAACTGTCATAGTCCATGCTGGTGTAAATGACTTGAGATGTACCTCTCTGGACTATATGAAGAGATACATGACTGAGTTCTTGGACTGTGTATCTCGGACAGATATGTCCCTAGCCTTAAGCAGCATTTTACCTTCGCCTAGGATGATGTCTCAATACACACAGAAAATGATTGACTTCAATAATTGGCTTAGTTTCTGGTGTCATTCTAAAGGGATACAGTATCTGTCAGTCTGGGATGGCATGATCAACAGACCTCAATGCTTTGCCAGAAATGGTCTTCATCTATCACCCCTGGGATTTCGGCTACTGGCTAAGGCTCTTGCCAACCCCATAGTGCCTTTTTCTAGGTGGTGCCTCAAGGACAAAATTCCCAATGAAAAATCTCCATCTGAAAACAACCTCAAGGTTATGCTGCTAAATGCTAGGAGTCGTAATATGAAAGTGCATTAACTGGAAGCAGTCATAACCTTGGAAGACTTAGACATTTGTGTAGTCATGGAGACCTGGTTCAAGACTGTGGGGAGTACCCCAACCATACCAGGCTACACTTCCTTCCACACGTTCAGACCACAAGCTGAAGGCATAAAAACTAAAGGAGGCAGTGTATTGACATTCATTAAAGATAAATACACCTCCAGATTGGTAAAACATTATGATTCCCTGGAGATACTTCAGGTGCAATTAACTTCTGATAGGACACCTATTCAAGTCATTGCTAGCTATAGGACCCTATCCATGAATCAGGACACCCACTCTGCCTATTTGGATCTTCTTGAGTTTATCAAGATACATCCGAACACTCTGGTTTTGGGTGACTTTAACTGCCCATCCATTGACTGGGTAGATTACTTGTGCTGTAATTCACTCACCCAAAGGTTCCTTGACATTGTTAACTCCAATGCACTAGACCAGCTGTTTGACACCCCCACAAGTGGTGCCAAGATCCTGGTGATTACCAATATGGAGGACCAGTGTAGCACTCCCACTGTGAGGTCTTCCCTAGTCAGATATGACCACAGATCAGTCTCATTCAAAATAAGTATCACACCAGACCCCCCCCCCCATCAGCAACTAACTAAAAAACTTCTCCAAACCAGGTTATAACCTCTTAGGGGATGGTATAAATAGCTTTACTGAACCTCCCTCCTCAGATGGAACTGGCAACTATGCCGAGTTCTACATCAATGCTTTATACAAACACCTGTATAACTGCATTGACTTGGCTGTACCTGATAGAACCAAAACAAGCTCCTCAAGGAAGAGCAAACCTGCCTGGTGGACAAATGCCATTAACAGACTTTTCAATAAAAGGAAGGAATTGCTGTCTAAGAGTAAGAGGGAGGGAGCCCTAAACTGGAAACACCCCCTCCTCAGCTTTAAAGAAGCAACTAAGACTTCTTGTGAAGTCCTCCAAAGAAAACTACAAATCCAAATTAGCTTCTACAATTAAGGACAACCATAATAAGTTCTTTAGTTACATCCATAACCCAAAAGGAAAGGCCCAGATTTGTGCTGAACTGGTAGTTAATGATACCACATATACTGAGCCTGTGGACATAGCTAACCTGTTAGCTGACAGGTTCTGTGAAAACTTCACTTCCCTGTCCCTACCACATGTACCCCATGACATCCCTACCACCTGTCCTCTAGCTTGTATCTCTGAAGAGCAGGTCATAAATGCTCTCTCTAAGGCCAAAAACACAGCATCTATGGGACCTTATAACATCCCAGGTTGCATCCCGCATGGATTCAAACAAGAATTAGCAACACCACTGGGTATTCTTTTCAATCATAGTCTAAGCTCCGGCTTCATCCCAGCTGAATAGAAAACAGCCACTGTTATCCCCTTGCACAAAGTTGGTGGTTCTACTGACCCCAGGAACTATAGACCTATTAGCCTGACTAACCTTATTTGCAAGGCCATGGAGTGAATCATCATGGACCTTATGAACAAAGATATAGGTAATCTCCAAATACTTGACCCTACTTAGTTTGGATTTGTCAAAGGGAGATCATGCCTGCTAAACCTGGTGGACTTATTTGAGACAGTCACCAAGGCCCTGGATGAAGGAAAATCTGTGCATACAGCTTACCTAGACTTAGCCAAAGCATGTGAAACAATTCCCAACTGAGGCATCATTTACAAACTCACCCAGCTAGGTATCAACCCTTATATCATTAGATGGGCCACTAACTGGCTTACTGATAGAATCCATATAGTCAAAATAGAGGAATCCACCTCCAACAGCAGACCTGTAACCAGTGGTGTTCCACAGGGATTAGTCCTGGGACCTGCACTGTTTAGAATCTATTTCTCCATAGTACAAGCTAAAACTAAAGGTTTGTGGCTGACAAAGTTTCCTGATGACTACAAACAGGGAGCGATCATAGAATCTCCAAACAATGTCAACATCCTACAAGAGGGTCTTACACAAACAAATGATTGGTGCCAAGGTCATGGCCTTAAACTCAATGCAAAAAATGTATTATCATACCTTTCAGTAAGTGTGATGTTCCTGCTAACTACCACATCAATATCAACACCATAAGTACACACTCAGTGGTGAGAGACCTGGGCAGACAGGTTGACAGCAACCTTATCTTTGATCACCATGTCTCCACAGTGGTAAGAAGGGTATTTTATATTGTTTATCTCATAAATAAGGGCATTGCATCCAGAAAAAAAGAAGTTATAACCTCTCTGTACTCTTCACTCATCAGGCCAATAACTGAGTTCAACACCCATTATGATATGTACCTTTCCAAGCACTTAAAGCAATTAGAAAGACCACAAAGGTTCCTCACAATGAAAATTCAAGGTCTTCAGCATCTGTCCTTTGTGGATCATCTGAAATCACTGTCATTTTATTCTGTTTCATACAGACTACTCAGAGGCAATCTCTGCCTTGCATATAAGGCAATCTTTGATGCTGCTTTATTGGAAATGCTGCATATCCCCAAGTCAAATGGCACACAGGTTACTCACTCTAAAGACCTTAACTTGGTATGTGACATTAATAGAACCAGCTGAAGGGATGGATTTGCCTCCCAGAGGTTACCACACCTTCGGAATGGGCTCCCACTTCTTGTCAAACAGAGCACTTCATTGGCCCTCTTCAAATGCAACCTGGCGATTGGATGGGTAACCGTAAATTCACCCTGGGGGGTTCCACCTGTGTCCCTCTTGGACAGGGGCAATTGGTGTTGATCATGGAAATAAGGGTAGAACTTGGCTAGGCTTGTAAGAGCCCTAGGGCCATTAGCCTATTAGCTTCCAACTTCCTATGATCCTAAAATGGTTAGTTAAGGCCAGGCACTGTGTTAAAACTAATATTCAAATGTCCTTCCTGCATGGACTCTGGTAAATATGAATTTTAACATAAACGATGTCCTGATGTCCCCTTCACCAGGCTCGACAAGGAGAAGGTCATGGTAAGTTGTCTGTCTGGTGATGGAATCTGCCACATCACGCACACCCTTAAGTCTCTGCACAACAACTACAAGTACGACTGTCATTGTACATATTGGTGTGAATGACTTAAGTCATACCTCCCTGGAGTATATGAAGAGAGACATGATTAAACTCTCAGAGCACATGTTACAGGCAGGTATGACCTAGCCCTAAGCAGCATCCTACCTTCACCAAGAATTATACCACAATACCAACAAAAAATAATTGATGTCAACAATTGGCTTAGTTTCTGGTGTCATTCCAAGGGGATCCAGTATCTGTCTACCTGGGATGACATGGTCGACAGGCCTTGATGCTTTGTCAGAGATGGCCATCACCTGTCACCACTGGGTTTCTGGATCCTGGCCAAGGCTCTCACTTCCCCCATTGTGCCTTTTTTAGGTAATGTCCTACAGACAAACCTTCCAACATAAAATATATGTCAAAAGCAAATTGAAGGTCATGCTACTTAATACTAGGAGCCTAAAGCTGAAAATGGACTCACTGAAAGTCCTCTTTGCACTGGAAAATGCTGATATCTGTGTGGTCATAGAAACCTGGTTCAGAGCTGTGGAGAGCACCCCTGCCTTACCAGGCTATACCTCATTACACACATTCTGACCCCAAAATGAGGTTGGGAAGACTAAGGGTGGTGGAGTCTCTATCTTCATCAAGGACAGGCACACCTCCAGACTGGTTTGCCAGCATTATGCACTGGAACTAGTCCAGGTACAACTGAAAGTTGACAAGACACCCATCCAGGATATAGCTAGTTCTAGACCCACCTCAGTGACTCAGGACACCCAATCCTCTTACCTGGATTTACTAGACTCCATCAAAGTACCCCCTAACACCCTGATCCTTGGTGACTTCAACTACCCCACTATAGACTAGGTGAATTATTCTTGCACTAATGCACTGTCTCAATGATTCCTCAACTTCATCAGTTCTAATGGACTAGACCAGCTCGTCTCATCCCCCACATGGGGAGATAACATTCTGGACTTGGTTACCACCAACATGAGTGACTACTGCACCACTCCCATAGTATGTCCTTCCCTGGTTAGATCAGGTCATTGAACTGTCTCATTCGAAGATTCTATCCCACCCAACCTCCCACCAGCCAAAAACAAGTTAAAAGACTTCTCTAAAGCTGACTAAAACCTCCTAAGGGAGGGTATCTGTAGCTTCACCCCCCAAGGATGCAAGCAACTATGCTGAACAGTACACCAATGCATGTTATAAGCACCTGTACAACTGCATGGATTCAGCCATACCCAATTGAACTAAAACCTGCTCCTCAAGGAAACACAGACCTGTTTGGTGGACATGCTCTATCAACACGCTTTACAAAAAAAGGAAAAAACTGTTATCAAAAGGTAAAAAGGAACAAATTCTAAATTGGAAAAACTCGCTCCTTAGCTTCAATAAGCAAATTAGATCACTAGTGAAAACCTCCAAGGCCAATTATGAATCAAAACTAGCCTCCATAACAAAGGGAAACCATAAAGTCTTCTTCAGTTACATCAGGAACCTCCATGGCAAAGGCCAGGTTTGTTCTGAATTAGTACTGAACAGTATCACTTACACTGATCCTGTTGACTTAGCCAACCTGCTAGCAGATAGATTCAGTGAAAACTTCACCCCCATCCCCCCAGAGACCCTTTTGACATCCTCGATACTTGTCCTGCATCTCACATCTCTGTAGATCAAGTGTTACAGGCCCAATCCAAGGCAAAGAACAAGCTTCCATAGGACTTGGTAGTATCCTAGGATGTATTCTACACCATCTCCAGCAAGAACTGTCTTTGCCATTGAGCACCCTATTCAACCACAGCCTAAGTACTTGCTTCCTTCCAGCAGAATGAAGAACCACCATCGTAATCCTCTTGCACAAAGGTGGTGCCACTACTGACCCTGGACACTATCGCCCCATTAGCTTGACATGTCTGATCTGTAAAGCCATGGAGCGTATTATTATGGATCTCATAAACAAGGACATAGGCAATCTCCAAGCACTTGACCCCACTCAGTTCGAATTTGTCAAGGGCAAGTCTTGCCTGTTGAACCTGGTTGACTTCTTTGAGACTGTCACCAAGGCCCTGGATGAGGGAAAGTCAGTACATACAACTTTCCTTGACTTGGCCAAGGCCTTTGACACAATCACTCACTCAGGCATCATCAAAAAGCTAACAGAACTTAGCATAAATCCATTTTTCATCAGGTGGGTGGCGAACTGGCTCGCTGACAGGACCCTCAAATTCAAAATAGGCAGCTCCACCTCTGATAGCAGACCTGTTACTAGTGGAGCTGCCCAGGGTTCTGTCCTGTGACCCCTACTGTTTGGCATCTATTTCTTGGAGGTACAGGCAAAGACAAAAGGCCTGTGGCTGACCAAGTTTGCTGACGACTGTAGGTTGGGTGCTGTCATTGACTCCCCAAATGATATTAACATACTGCAAGAGGGTCTCACAGCAACTAGTGATGGGTGCCAAAGTCATGGCCTCAAGCTGAATGCAAAAAAAATGTATCATACCATCCAGCAAAAACACGACTCCTACTGATTACCACATCAGCGGCAACCCCCCTAACCACACAACCTGTGGTGAGGGACCTGGGCACTCAGGTTGATAACAACCTCACATTTGACCATCATATAGCTGCAGTGTTCAGAAAAGCCTTTTACTTGGTTCATCTCATAAGTAAAGGGATTGCATCCAGAAAAAAGGAAGTTATTACCTCTCTATACTCCTCCTTCATTAGACCAATAATTGAGTATAACACCCCATTTGCGCTGTACCTCTCCAAACATCTGCACAAACTGGAAAGTCCACTGAAATACCTCACAAAGAGAATCCATGGCCTCCAACACCTGTCCTATGTGGACAGGCTCAAATCACTATCACTCTACTCGGTACTGTACAGATTGTTTATGGGTGATCTGTGTCTCACCTACAAGGCAATATTGGGCCCTGCCCTACTAGAGATGCTCCATATCCGTAAGTCTAACTCCTCATGCACTATCTGCTCAAAAGGCCTGAACTTAATATGTGACATTAACAAAACCTGCTGGAGATACAGGTTTGTCTCCCAGAGGCTGCCCTGTCTCTGGAATAGACTTCCTATTCACGTCAAACAGAGCAGCTCGCTGACCCTCTTCAAGCACAGCCTTGATGAGTGTTGATGGGAAATCACAAATTTGTCCCAGGGGTTCCACTTGCGTCCCTCATTGACAGGGGGTGACAGGTACTGACTGAGGTTTCTTTTGGGGAATAAACTCTTGATTAGGCTTGTAAGGGCCCCAGGGCCATTAGCCTAGTAACTTCCTATGATCCTATAAAGAGAGCGGAACAATGATAATCGAAGATGTAGATTTCAAACTCTATAGACAGACAATCAAAGCAGCCCCATTGTACTGAGTATGAATAGAGGGGCTCAACAAAGGAAGTTTAAGTCTGATGTGTGGTTCTCTAAGTTTAATTGGCCTGATAGATGTCTTTTTGAAATTCAGGGGAAGAAATCCATCTAACAGTGAGCATTAACAAAAATGAATGAATGAATGAATGAATTAAAAAGTAATAAATAAAATAAACATAGCGGGAGTTTCAAATGAAGGAATGTAACAGTCAATCAACCTAACCATCAGATACTTTCTGTGACACACTAGTCCTTTCATTTACTTCATCCTGTTGGGCCACAGTACTTCATATCTCCCTGTTGGAATGTATGCTCTCTACATTGGGATTTGCTATAGTGGAACCCTCATATTTTTAGGACCAGCAGAGTGTGTGTGTGTGTATGTGTGGAGGTGGTGGTGACAGCTGGTCACTGGAAGGCAATCATATTTAGATAGTTTGAACATTTTTTTATGTGACCTGCAATCCTCATCCCTTGTTCAGTGAGTGAGATGCAATGCTTTACTGCACAGAAGTCAGTTCACGTGTATGTTTTTGTAACTCTTACTGCTCAGTTCCACCCCCTGCTGATCATTGAGTGAAATGCACTATCCTGTTACACTGACTTCAGCACAGATAAAGGTTTTGCACACCCACATTGATCACTTATACCCTTGTTGGTCAGCAAGTGAGATGCAGTGCCCTACTATAGAGAGTTCATTTCAGGTATAGAATTTTGGTCACCCTCACTACTCAGTTAGATCTCCTGTTGCTCAATGAGTGAGACATAATGCCCTGCTGCTCTGAGGTCAGCCCATGCGAATGCTTTTATACCCTCGTCCTGCTCAATTAGATATATTCCCTTTTGATCAGTGAGTGAGTTGCAATGCCCTTCTCCACAATGTTCCATTCAGGTGTAGGCTTTTGCAATCCTCACTGCTTAGGTAGAGTAAAAAAGCTCCTTGGCTGGATTCATGCTGATCTTCTCACAGATGGCAGTTTGATAGCAGACCATGACAGTGCCATCCCCCAAAGGAAAAGCCAGCTAACAATAACCACCCACTATCATCTCTCCCTGATTGGGTCCTCCTATCCTTGAGCCACCAACTGACCCAAACCTAGACCAGCTGGGTTATACTCAGGGTTTTGTCCCTCTGTTTAGTGTAGCTGGCAGACATCTTATATCAGATGTAACAAAATTAGAAGTGTGGAAGTTAGGGAAGCCTCTGTGGAGTGTTTTATATTACGATTTCGGTCACTGACATACAGCAGTCAGACCATTTGTTCTTCTCTATCTATATTAGTCAAACTCTGACTCTAAACAAAAATGTAATATCTGCAAATCACATGTGATAAGAGTAGAGGTGGAAACAAGCATGACAAAAAAGAGGCATGAACTGATTAATTATGGAGAAAGTCTGCCTGAAAGCCAGACACACATTCTTCAGCTGAACTACTTTTAATGTAAATTATAACAAAAGCACACTTTTCAAATGATGAGGAAGGGTATGTTTTGCATAATGGTTATGGGGACAGCGTGCTGTCCTGTTTGTTGACTCACAGCCAAATATGTCTGTTCTGTTAAACAGGCTGGAAAGAGCGTACCACATATACCTCCCCATGTTTGTGTAATGCTGGGAAGGGCTACATTTTTCTTCAGCATGCTTCATCATTTCAGTTTAATTCAGTCTTTTGATGAGTCAGATAACAGGGTTTGCTAGGAAGAATCAATACATGTCTAAAATGCACACACCTTAGTTTAACATGCATACTTTATATAATTAGAATTTAGGAAAGGACAGGTCACAGATTGTTGAATGGCGTAAGAAACTTGAGTAAGCAAAGGTTTCGTTAGACCTCATTATTGCAAATGGTATTAAAGAAGATAACAAAAGCTTTCTTATGCACAACAAGGCAGATAAAGACAACAGGGTGACCCGTGTAAAAATTATAAATTACGTGAAAGTTAGTGGATCAGAGAAAACAGAGAATTTCATAATTATTCTTTTTATATGTGTTCAGTCCTAACATTTATCTATTTGTATTTATTTATTTATTTTATTTGTAGAATGCATTCATACCATACTATTATTTTGTTGTTTAGGTGCCATGCTTAAGCAGTGTCTTGTTTTCTTTTTCTTTGTTTTTTTTAGACTTTTGCTGACTGCTGTCCATGGGATGTTTGTGTGTCTTGAATAAGTATGATTTTATAATGGAAAAAGTAGTATGGGTTGAAGTATTTTTTCCTTAATTTATAATATCTAAGATGCCTGTTTAAATTCATAGTATGAAGAATCCTTCCCCCTTATTTTCTGGATTAGGGCAAAAACAATGAGATGGCAAGGTTACTTTTAAGACTTTACAAAATACCTTTGGCATGAAAGATTCAATAGGCTTGTGTGACATATTTTTTGTGGAAAACTGCTGGTTTCTTGTACAGCAATGTCAGAAGATCTGATGTCTTTCTGTTTGCAATTATGACAAATAAGGAAAGAGCTTTTCAATATAGGTATTTGAGTACATCTGCAGAGAGGTTCAAAAGGTAGAGGTAAAAGTTTTCCATTTACAAACCTGAAGAACCAGGCTGGGGAGATGTGCTTCCTGGGAGGTCTTACGTGTATGAGTGCATTTCAGGTAAATCTGCAACATGTAGTTGGCTGAGACAGAAGTCAAGCTGAGATTGCTGAAAGATGTACATTCAATAAGTTCCAAGAGACACTGAAGAATTTGGAACAAAGTAGAAATTACTTGGTCAAGGTGTTTTCTACAAAGCCAATTAAAAAATGTTCTATTTTGAAAAGTAGAACTCAAGTGTTCAGCCTTTTAGGCTCTTGGAGGTTGTGGATCACCTAAGAGGAAAACAGCTGACTCAGAGATTAGCCTAAAGTCATGCAGGCTCTGAGTTTGGGGTTTGGGTGGTCAGTTTTTCCCTCTTCTTCTGTCAGCAGCATGTATTGAACCGGAAGTGTTACAAGATTCTCCTTGGTCATATATATCAGCAAAGAGAACCAAGCCTGTCTTGAGCAGCTTGGAGTCATCCATATGGGTCATGCCATTTCTTTTTATGTCTTCAACAGAACCTTTGTAATACATGGCACCACAGGAAAGGCATAGAGAAAGCCTTAGTTACAGTAATGTGACACAGAGTCCTTAGCCAGAACTTTTGCATCTGGCATGCATCTGGGGTGTCCACCTTTTTGCAACATCTAGAAAGGTCTGTCTTCCCAGCTTCCTTTCAGGAGATATTTCTATCTTCCTACTCAGTTAGTCTATTGTTGTGTTCTCTTGGGTATCAGTGCCAACTGCCTATGGAGGTATGTCCAGACTGAGAAGTAAGACCCAGGCTTTCACTGGCACGTTTCTAATGAGGTAGTAGAGATCACCAATCCTGCTTACTAGTATACATCAGTACTGAGGTGCTATCTGTTACTGAATGAAGGCCTGCTGGGTTGAGTACAGAACATTGGGAATAGTAAGCATAATTTAGTTCCTTGGGCCATTTGCCCTTCACCTTGAGCTGATGTATGTGGGCCCCCAAACACAGTCTGAAGTGTCCATCATATACTTTTGTGCTAGCTCCACTGGGGTGAAGGGGTGACTTTGTTGTTGCATCGTTGTGTTGTCTACCAAATGAGTTCTCTGCTTAGGAAGTGATAAGATGAGAGTCACATGGCCTAAGCACTACCTGGGCTTATACCTTAAGCTTTTCAGGTACCACTGCATTATTCTCATGAGTAACTTTACATGGAGTAACATCAGAATGGGTGTTAACATGAACATCAATGTTTTCAGAAAATTTTTGAACTGTGATGAGATCTTCTGGAAGAGAATAGCAAAGAAGTGGTTTGTTAGTGATCTTGCCTTGAGGTAGCAGTTTGCAGCTTTTAGTGGGCAGGATGATGCCCAGAAACATGTCTGCTTTGTAGTCCACTTCTGTTCTCTGCATAGATATGCCTCAGATGTGACATTCACAGGGCCATCATTCACTCACTATACTCCTGTAATTTGCCTTTAAAATGAGCTTCCTGGAACAAAACCAAGTAACAAATGTGCTGCTCACATTAATTTATGCTGTATCAATTCTGCTTTTAAGGTGCTACCTTTTAGTAACCATTTGCATGGCAGTTAACTGAAGATGCTAATCTCTCAGTTAATGCTTTATAGTTGTATTTCCTCAAAACTGAACAAAGTGCATAGAATGAGTCCAGAGGTACCATTTTGTAGGACACTATTTCACTTTTCAGGCTGTTAAACTGATTAACTGAATAAGAAAATGTAAGTCAGAGCTTTTCCTTGGCCAGAGGTGATTCTATAGATTAGGAAGCATACTATCTCCCTCCTGTAGTTCCTGAAAATTAGTATTTATCTGTTAATTTAGGCGGCCACGGTGGTGCAGTGGTTAGCATTGTCGCCTCACAGCAAGAGGTTTTCCGGTTCAGTCCTCGGCTGGGGTGTCTTCTGTGTGGAGTCTGCATGTCCTCCCTTTGGTCGCGTGGGTTTCCTCCGGGTGCTTCGGTTTCTTCCCACATCCCAAAGACATGCTGTAGGTGGATTGGACACTCCAAATTGGCCCTAGGTGTGAGTGTGTGCATGTATGTGCCTTCAGTGGAGGGTTGGGTGCCGGGCTGGCAACTCGACACCGTAAAACTCCACGGCCAATCATGAGCGGACAGGTGATCCGCTGTGGCGGCCCCTAACCGGGAAAAGCCGAAAGATGAAGAAGAAGTATTTATCTGTTAATTTATTTTATAGACAGGCAAGCTGGACTGTAGGACTCTTTTCAGTGATGACTGGTTACACATAGTACTAAACAAGTTAGCTCAAATTGAAGAACATGTCACACAAATAAAGTATATCTTTAGTTGATTCCATATACTGTCTTGAGAGACATACATGCTACAATACCAGGGTTGGATTCCCACAGTCTATATTTGCTTTCTGTGTAATTCTGAACAAATGCCTTATCCAGGCAGTGCTGCTGACATCTCAGTAAAGAGGCTTGGACCTAGTCATTTTATCTAGTTAACAAATAAATAAAATCTGGACAGGAGGAAACTCTGACTACGTAACACCAGAGAACACTGAGAACTGGCTTCTACAAATAGACAGGATTTTTGTTGAGTAAAATATTTTTAGGATGCACTTTCTATATGGAGAATGGGATTAAATTCCAGAATCTAAATGAAATGTATCCAGCTCTGGCCTTTGACTACATATGCTGTAAGTTAGTAATGGAATCATAGTACTTGGAGTGATAAATTGATCTAATCAGTGGCAGATTTGATGAAGATCCCTCATTTCTGGGTGACTGATCAAGAAAGGTATCAACCAAAATTTTAAGCTCTGGGTATATCTCTAAAGTGTCCAGATTTTTACAGAATGTGCAGATTTTTGCCTCATATTTTGTTTTTTTCCTCATAAAATGTGTGGTTTTCTGGAAAATCACTAAGGACTGAGGTTGTTAAGTAATGACATTCATTTGAGTTTCAGAATTCATACCTTCAGAAAATGCATGCTAAAACAAATCATGTTATTCTAGCAACTTAAAATCTGTCCCTATTTTGAGTCTTTTTCCCCCAGTTATTTTATAATTTTGACCAGATTTCTTGCAATAAGAGGATGAGGGGTATGCCTCAGGGGGTTTATTTAGATCATTCCCTGAAATTTGGTGACCTGGGTGTTATATGTAATTAGTATGTGGGGGATGCTGAAGGGAACATAGTCTTCTGCATGAAAGGAAGTATGTGTGGAGCTCTGTCCCCTAAAATAAGCTAACATTTTTATTGTGCAACATCTGATGAATCGATTTTGACCAAATGATTTTCAACAAATTTATTGCAGATCAGGCAGCTAATATCTATTGCTTGGCTGTAGTTGTACTAGAAGTATTCTGAGTTATTAGGTGACTTTGCAATGAATGACCTCATATTAGGCAATATTTTTAACTGCTAGGAGTGTGTTGCAGTTCTGATCTACAGTAAAAAGAACTTTGCAATCAAGCAAAAAAATCTCATCAACAATAACAAAAAAAGCTTCTACTATAATCCCCCAACAACATTAAAATCTGATCCAAAAAAATTCTAGAATGCTATAAATGAACCCAACCTCAACAAACCCATGTCCTGATAAGTCCCCTGAAGAGACTTCCAATACTTTTAACACTTAGTTTATTGAATCTATTTCCAAACTATTTAACAGCATCCCCTCTAACAACTCCTCCTCTAACCTCCCTGAACCACCCTCTAATGCTGACCCAATTAACTCCCTTTCTCTCAAACCTGTTCCTACTACCTGTATTAAAGCTCTACTCTCTAAACTCAAACCATGCTTTGAATCAGCTGATCATATCCCTTCATACTTTCTTCAGACTGCTGCAAACTCCCTGGCTGTGTCTGTATCTATCCTTATTAACCACTCCATCTCTGAATCTAAAGTTCCAACTATCTGGAAACAGTTCTATACTCTTCCGATTCACAAAAGAGGTAACGCTACAGAAATATCTAATTTCAGACCTATTTCTGTCCTCTCTCCTCTCTCAAAAATACTTGAGAAATGTATACACAAACAAGCAATGCATTATCTCCTACAAAAGAAAACTTCTCACTCCTACCCAGCATGGTTTCCATCCACACAGCACAGTACCACCACTGCTCTGCTATCCTTTTTTCAGTACTATTTCTCTAGCCAAAGACAATCATAAACTCATATCTAGCCTATTCGTTGACCTCTCTAAGGCCTTTGACACTGTCTCACACTCCCCAAACTCACTGACCTCTACTTCACTTCTGAGACAGTAGCATGGTTCTCCAGCTGTCTCACTGACAGACAGTAGTCGGTCAGATGGGACTATACACTTTCTTTCCCCCTACACGTAAAAACTGGTGTTCCCCAAGGATCCATACTTGGACCTCTACTTTTTAATATCTTTACCAACTCACTCTACTCCCCTTGTCCTCAGTCCACCATTGTCCAATATGCAGATTAATCTACAGCCATCACAATTGCAAACTCTTCCTTTGAACTCCTATCAACTACCCAGACATCCTTCAACTCTGTTGAGACCTGGCTCAAAAAACACCAGCTTATCCTCAGCCCTAAAAAAAAAAACTGATTCTCTTTCTCTCTAAATCTGTTAACCACATCAAATCTTCATTTACCATAACATCCTTAAACAATACTCCTATTGAAGTTAATACCAACACAAAACTACTTGGTATCACCATAGACAACCAACTAAAATTTGATCTACATATTAACAATTGCATCAGGAAAACACATCAGAAGTTAGGACTTCTGTACAGAAATAGTAGATTCCTCACCACTGAAGCTAGACATACTCTAACCCATGCCTATCTTCTTCCTTGTCTAACTTACTGCTCCCAAATACTTACTAACCTAAACTCATTTCTACTTTCGAAACTAGAAACAACCTATCACAAGGTAACCAGATTCACAGCTCAACACTCATATACATCTCATCACTGCCTCTCCCTTAAATTCCTAAACTGACTTGAACTACCTCACCTGCTACTCCAATTTCAGCTACAAATGATCCACTCCATTCTATATCAACCATCTTACTGCCCAGCTCTATCATCTCCCATCTCACATTACTCTCCTACCAGACATCTCAGAAGAGCAACCCAGGACTTACTAAAGGTTCACAACCAAAAACTAAAACTGGCAGCAACTTATACAGTTACCACCCCTCTATTGGATGGAACAAACTCCCTCTAGAAATAAGAAATCTGCGAAACCCTAAACAATTTAAAATAGCCCCCAAGGATTGCTTTAAAAAACACTGGACCTGCCTCTGCTCACACCTTCCCTGACCAAAATCCTCCCTTCTAAATTTCAAAGTAAGCAATTTAGACCCTTACTGAACCTAATTCCTTTACTATCAGTCTGACCCCTTTACTAAGCTGTATGCTGCCTAATAAAAACAAAAACCTTCTAATTAGCATATTCCTGTACAAACTACTATTTCTTACATCACATGCTTAAATTGTTGGTCATCCTGGCTTGCTTAGATATTATATAACTTGATAATTATTGCAAAGATGATTGTATACCTAAATAATCCTTGTATTGTTCGTTTTCTCTAATAAGGAATTGTAATGGTGATTGTATACCTAAATAATTCTTAGATTATACTTTTTCTCTAATACTGAATGCCTAATTACTATTGTTAAATTGTCCTATATTATGTGTATGGAGCTTTTCTCCCCGGACCTCTGCTGAAAAAGGGCTTTTGCTCAGTCGGACACTCCCAGTCAACAAATGTAAAATAAATAAATTACACAGGTAAGCCTTATATAAGCCATACCTTTGAATACTGCTCTCTGGTTTACTGCATTAACTACTATTTGTTTATTTATTTAACATTTCTTTATTGGGAAAGTCCAACTTGGAACAAAGCCAATTTTCAGTGGAGGACTGGGGAGAAACTATAGGCCAGAACGTCTCATATGATGAGGCCATCTTTCTTGTCGAAGACTAGACTTGTTTCAAGGGAGAAACAGGCAAGTATGAAATTGGTGGCAACTTACTATTTCATATTTTTTAATGTGTGATCAGACTATATGCAAGAAAGTAATAGTTAATTATTATTCATGTCTAACTGGAAATTAATAATTGAAGAAGAATGCACAAGACAGATCTTAGTTATTTCAAGTGTGTGTGTGTGTGTGTGTGTGTGTGTGTGTGTGCATGTGCCATTTAATTGGGGGGGGATCAACTTCTCCAACTTTAGTATGGTGCAGGATATGTATTTTTGTGTGAGGAGGACTGAACTATGTTTTTTGATATCTAGGGGATACCCAAGGACTTTTCTATTGTTTGAGAGAAGCTTAATGTGACAAAGTCCAAGAATATAAGTTGTAGGGTGCTACATTACAGTTGTAAGAGTGTTACTCGCCTATGACTATGACTGACAAAGTACAACAAACCTGGGAAAGGTCCAATCCTATACTCTCCACTCACCCATAAGGCTATGTGTACCTTTATGGTAACATCCTTCTCTGACACTTCCTACCATGTCAGTGTATCAGCACTCAAACCTCCTTTAAGTCCTTCTCCATTAGTCATGCACTTTACAGCCTTCACACTGTCTCTCTCTCTCTCTCTCTCTCTCTCTCTTTCACTGTCTATATGGTAACTATCCATCCAGTTGTGATGCTTTTCCTTCTTTTCTTTCCCCATCTCATAATTCTTCAGCATCCAATAGTGAATTTCCCAAGAAACCCATTTTTAAACCTAAACACATGCCCAGGTTTACTGGGATGAAAGTCCTTTTTTAGCTACCAACATCAAATAAAACGAGCTTTGGGATTATATTAATGTAATCCATCATGGTAAATGCACTGACCAAACCAGCTACTTCATTTCTACTGCCTGCCTAAGTATCCCTCTCTCTCTCTCTGGGGAAAATGAACCTAAAATTATCTCTCCTTGTAGTTCCTTTGATGAAGTAATATAGGTCAGGATTGCTACTGAAAGCAATAGAAAAATATGCTCATTGTTTTGGCAGTTTGAAATTAATAATCTACAAACACTATGAATTTCTCTAAATACTGTCAGAGAATGGTAATCAGTAGACACTTTGAACCTAGCGTAGAACAAATGTTTACAAATGCCATATTTTACTTTATTTATTTAACATTTGTTTACTGGGAAAGTCCAACTTGGAACAAAGCCAATTTTTACCAGATGCCCAGGGAGAAACACTCCAGACACATGTCTTTGTACCATGGGAGGAAACCAGAGTACATGGAGGACACCCACACAAATGCAGGGAGGACATGTAGACTCCGCACAGAAGGTACCCCAGCCGAGAATTGAACTGGAGAACCTCTTGCTGTGAGGCGACAACACTACCGCTGCAGCACTGCACCATCCAGTTCTATGCCAGGTTTAAGAACAGGAGTGATGCTAATATTTGATCACCTGAATGCAACTTATTTTTTTTATTGCTGGCATCCCCAAACCACTCCAGTGGCCTAGTTTGTGACTGTATCTTATAATGGGTCATCTGAAGGTAAAGGTCACTCTTGCTTACCGTTGACCTCTCACTTCCACTGGTAGCTTTGCTGTAGTACTTGATGCCTCTGTCTCAACATAACAATGTTTTGGTTAGTGAAAAGAGCACTCACTGGCTCCAACAATCCTTCTTACAAGTTCAAAACTATCTCCTGAGACATTCCCTACTGCAGGCATTTCCTTCCTTCACCAGGCCTAATCTCCATTCCAAGGAGCCATACTCTGCTAGAATGAATGCCTGCAAATCATCCTCACAGGCTCAAATTATACGTGGTGTCTGGTTTCTAAACTCTTAGGTGCCACTACATTTTTAGATGCTTTATATGGAATTACCATCATCCTTTGCTTAATGAAGCAGCTAAAATGGATTGACATCCTGTGATAGCCGTATCACAATTATAATAATATTACACTGCAATACTTTTGAAACATCATGTTCTTCTGAAGGCAGATGCTTTCACCACTAACAAACATGCACCACACAATCTCATGAATCAACACTGCTTGGAATGTTTACAACAACAGAGACCATGCAAACATCAACTTCATGAGGTAGAGCACCCTAAAAGTTGATAGCCTACTGCAAACTCAGTGATGACTACAAAATAATAACTAACTTAGTTAAGGGTGAATAGTTTTAAAAGAAACCAAATTGACCTGTTTAATAGCTTAAGTTTCCTAAAAGAAAATGAACTATATATCTGAGTTGAATGTCACCATAAATGTAATACAACCACCTCAGATTAATAACTCAGAGATTCTTGCCACCAAATTGCAACTTAATAAAAATAAATGCATTAATATCATCTGTATGTACATTCCCCCATGTAACAACATATCTACACTTGAAGATATCCTGCACTGGCTATCATGTCACTACCCCCAAGAAACCCTACTACTTGGAGACTTAAATATAGACTGGGGCACCTGTTCCTCAGAATCCCAACCACCCATATTAACCTGCATGCATTTACACAAATCATATCCACCCCTACCAGGATAGGTAAACCTAACCAAAAAGAAAGCATACTTGACTGGGTACTCATAAATAGTCACCCCAGCTGTACACCTCTAGTACCCTCCCTGATGGTCTAAGCGATCACCTTCTCACATATGTAATTAAGCACAAAGCCATTAATTCCCAACAACCCTTACTCAGAAAGGTTAGAAACAATAAAAAGTTTGACCCTGTCAAATTCCAACAAGAACTAAACTCATGTAATTGGTCTATTCTAAAACACCTCCCCTTAGAGGAAGCAGTAGCATACTTTAACAACAAATTCCTTGAGATCCTTGATTTGCATGCACCTGTTCGTTCAAAGAGAACAAAGGCAGAAACTGTACCATGGCTTTCTAAAGAGTCTAAACTCAAAATTACCCTTAGAAACAAAGCATGGGCTTTATGGTGTTCTTCTAAAGACCCCCAAGATCACATTAAATACAGGCAATCCAGGAACAAAACTAAAAAATCCATTTTACAAGACAAAAAACAATACTACTGTAATTTACAGACAGTAAATCAAAATAACCCTCAGAAGTTTTGGGCAGGTTTAAATAATCTACTACATCCTGGACAAACATCAACCCCAATCCCTGCTGCTACTATTGATAAAACCCCTGAAGATGTTTCTGACAGTTTTAACCGATTCTTTACTGAGACAATTCAAGCCCTAGCTAGCCAACTACTTCCTAGCTCCCCTGGTCCTGAAAGTACCACCCCTAGAAACCTACTCGCATTCAGCTTCCAGCCAGTCGCCACTTCACTTATCTGTACCTTGATCAAAACATTAAAACCCACTACACTTTCTGCTGATCAACTCCCTGCCGAGTACCTACAAAAATCAGCTGATGCTATTGCTTACCCTCTCAATACTAATCAATCGAACCATAGTAGAAGCTAAAATTCCCACCATCTGGAAAATATCCTATGTAATCCCACTTCACAAAGGAGGCAGCTCTACTGAATTCTCCAATTATAGGCCAATAGCTATACTCTCTCCCCTTGCAAAGATTATGGAAAAATGTATTCATAGACAACTCATGCACCACCTAATCCAGAATCACCTTATGGCAGACACTCAGCATGGCTTCCGTCCTCATCACAGCACTACTTCAGCCCTCCTAGCCTTTACCAACACCATAAACCATAATCGCAACAATAATTATATATCCTCAGCCCTCTTCTTGGATCTTTCCAAGGCATTCGATATGGTTAATCATCAACTTTTAATCCACACCCTGCAGACATTCTGTCTAGATTCTAGAGCCCTTCAATGGTTTCAATCCTACCTGAATGGTCGAAAGCAGGCTGTCCTCTGGCAGAACAAACTCTCTAATCTTCTACCTAACACCCTTGGAGTACCACAAGGCTCTATACTAAGGCCCTTGCTGTTCTCCATGTACATTAACGACCTTTATACTGTCATCCCAAAAGTCAGCTGTATCCAATATGCTGATGACTCTACTCTGATTTTCTCGGCCACATCTCAAATAGAGTTATGGTCAGCTACCCAGACCACCTTTAATACAATAGAAAACTGACTTTCTGAACGTCATCTGATCCTAAATCCCAAAAAAACTAAAATGCTTTTAGTTTCACCAACACGTAGGTCTACCGCTTTCACCTTTACAATAAATTCAAATGATGGCACAATAATCTCCCCTGACCCCTCTAGAAAACTATTAGGTGTCATCATAGATAATAATCTAAAATTCGACCTACATGTTATCCAAACTATCAAAACCATCAATAAAAAACTAGGGTCACTTTATTAAAAGCCTTCCTAACCCCTCCAGCTAAAATTGCCATAGCTCACTCTCACCTTCTTTCAACCCTTCTGTATGCATCCCCTCTACTCTTGAATTTAAACAACAAGACTGTTCTTAACAAACTCTCAATTTGCTACAACACATTGCCAGGTTTGCCACTAGTCTGCCTTTTAGGACACATCATTACATCAATCTAAACCAGCTTGGGTGGCTTGAGCTACCCAGCCTAATCCAGTATAACCAACTGATTATGGCCTATAAAATCCTCTATAATCCGGACAATACTTCTGCACTTAAAAATATTATCACCTCCTGTAACAATCCTAGACCACTTCGATTCTCTAACAAACTACTAATTCAGACTAGCAAAATTAATAACACAGCCGGTGACTCTCTCTTTGCAAACTCTGTAAGTAGACCCTGGAACTCTCTTCCAGCTGATATTACCTTACTTTCTACCTTAGGTCAATTTAAAACTAGACTCAAACAACATTTGGCACTTAACTGGCTATGTCAATGTATCAAGCCTGGGCCTGGCTAACTCTCTCTAGAATGTGTAAAAATCTGTTAACCAGTTTACTGTGTAATTTAATTTAATCCTGACTTGTGCTCAGGATTAACTGTAACCTGTGGAACTTGTTTAACTTGCTTACTTATGTAATCTCTGTAAATAGTCTGTTTGTAATATGTAATGCTGGTATTATGTAATGCTGTATCTGCTTACCCTTGGAGCTTTTCGCCCCGGGCCTCCGCTGAAAATGGACATGCATCCAGTTGGATTATCCCAGTCAACAAATGTAAAATAAAATAAATAAATAAATAAAATAAACTACTTACCAGAGACAAGCAAGAAGTTATTCATATCAAGTTTTCAATATACTCTGTCCCGAGTACTTTGGCTGATGTATTTTCTGAGAAATTTTAAGTGCAATTTACAATCTCAAACAATTCACTGTAACAAATGAAACACTACAATTCTCAGTTATTTGACATTGAACCTTCCTCGGCTGTTTTCTCAATAATACTGCAGAAGCTTAATGAAGCTCTGACAAAGGCACCCTACCACAGCAGCGATGGAGGTGGAATTCAGGTTCAGATGTGAACCTCTCCCCTGTAGGAGGTGCACTCCCTGACTTACAGAAGGCCTTCTCATAGCTAAAATTGGATAGTTTAAATGCTTAAACTTATACAGCCCTACTTTAATTTTCCACTAACTACCAAAAGTACAACACATATCCTTATATGGTTGATTATGTGAAGAGTAGCTGGGATTTCATAAAAGATAGCAAAGCTATTCAATTTGTACAAACAGTGTTTATTAAAGATTGGATAAAGGAGAGTTTATATATGTGGTTCTCACTGACTTAAAAAATGGCCAGATCATATTTTGGAAGGCTCTGACTTAAGGCAGTCATTTAGATCTCCTCTTTTGATATTCTCGGCTTGACATATTTCTGACTTTTTTTTTCTTTCTAGCAAGATTACAGGCAGGTGCCAGAGTGACATGAAAAGGTAAGTAAGTTGGAGACGAGACAGAAGTCACATCCCACTTTTGCTAAGTTCACTCACAAAGTGACTTCATGACTCTTCTTTTTCATGAATTCCCCTAGACTACTGAGGTGTTGAAATCACACCTCTTACTGGCCACTCAACTTTGGGGATGCCTCCTGGTTTGCCCATGTCACCTCTCCCATCTGAAGTCATGTAGAATATACCCACCCCTAGCATGATTAGATGCCATGGACTACTAAATCCCCTAGTACAAGCTAAGCAGATGTGCTCTGGACCATGTCATCTTTTTTCTAGGATTTCTAGGATTTATCCTAAACTGTGAAGGACATACTGGTCAAGAAGGCTGAAAGAGACACCTTTGGGTCCTCCTGCACCAACTGGACACAAACAGCCTACTCATTGCTAGATGTATATCAGTTGTTCAAAATCCAGTGGAACTTTTACTTGTTGGTACAGAAGTATTCCCTTAGGAAATGCAGGCTGATGCCAGTGGTAATCCCCATGCAGGCATCACAAGACCTAAAACCACTTCCCCATGTCCTGGAAATCTATACCTGACCCTCAGTTCCAGAACTAACTCACTGCATATTTAATGTCTTACTGCTGGGTCTTGAAGTCATACCTGTCACTGGTTACTCAAAGTAAAGGAGATTTTCCCTCCCTTCAGTGTCCTGGGAAGGGATCCTCAGTGTTTTGGGAAGGGGGACTTAAAGGATCAAATATGGCTCTTTTTCTGCAAATGTTTTGATATGGATTGGCCTGTTATACTCCTGCCTTTCAAAAGAAGCAGCATAATCAGGGTCTGTACAGCAAGAATGAGGAACGCTTGAGTTTTCCCCTTTGGAACCTGCCCTTAGAGATGCTATTCATGCAAACTGGATGCATCTTTTGGCATATCAGTGTTTGGAGTCTGTATTGGATGTTCCTTTTGTTTATTTTGGGTAGGATTAAATTTTAATGCAAATAAACATTATTTGATCTCTCTTTTGAACTTGCACTGTTTATCAAGCTGCCAATCTTTGTGGTGAAGGCCTTATAGGAGAAGACTCTTTAAGTGTTTTCTTAGCTGAACATATGGCTTCTGCTGACCCCCACAAGGGATGCCATAGAAACATTCATAGTTTGGCAGTCCTATGGTCCCTATAAACTTCCTGGAATCCTTACTAACAGATATCAGGGCAGAACTGGAAACTATTAAGTGTTGGTTGCTGCTTCCTATAGACTGGGCCTAAGAGCTAGTTACATTAAAATAAATACTTGGTGCCAAAATGATGGGCTGAAGCTTAATGCCAATGTGCTTTATTGTATCCTTTGGGAACTCATCTTCCTAAGGGAACTACCATATTGACAATACACCCATAAGAGATGACCCTGTTGTTTGAGATTTGGGAACTTATATGGACAGTGACCTAACTTTTGACAAACATTTGTTGAAAGTCTTTCTATATTGCGTAACTTACAAACAAAGGGATTGTGTCTAGATCTAGGGATGTCATTGTCCCACTTTAATCAACCCTTATTAGGCCAATCATTGAATATAATGCCCCTTTGGCATGCAACAACTGGATCACCTACAGAAATACCTTGCTAAAAGGATACAAGGCCTAAACAACATGTCCTACCAATTCACAGCCCTGTCAATATACTCAGTATCCTACAGCTTGCTAAGAGGTGACCTGGGTCTAGCAGACAAGGCATCCTCTGTCCCAGTACTGATGGATTTACTGCACATCAGCAAGTCAAATACCATAAAAATACTTTTTCTAGGGATCTAAACCTCTTGTGGAACATCAACAGAATGGTTTGAAGGGACAGGTATATCTCCCTGAGGACGCCACTGCACTGGAACAGACTGCCAATTTACATAAAACAAAGGTCATCCTTGTCCATATTCAAGTGTAACTTGGATCTGTGGATAGAAACAGAAAATGTACCCCGAGACTGCCCCTGAACTACTAATGGACAGTCTGAATGTTTTATCCCATGCATGTGTCCCCTTAAACTATCTTTGGTGTGATCCCTGTTATTCCCATTAAAGATAATATAAAACTATCAACCATGGGATGGGTAAGGGCAATTTCTAACCAATTGGGATATGTTAATTCAAGCAAAAAAACTGGCTAAGCTTAAAATATTCTGCAATGGCAACTAGCTTAGTATTTAAGAACCTATTGACAATCTGGGTGTGGATGTATCAGAGGGTCCAGGGCACTACTACACTGCTTAGACCTTATGACAGCCATTGTCTTCAGTCCCAGTGACCCAGCATTTCTCTTAGTAGGCCATGGCGTGACCCAGTATTTTTGGTAGTAGACCAGGCATGACCCAGCCTTTCTGATAGTAGACCATGGTATGACTAAGCATTTCTGGTAGTAGACCATGGCATGACTAAGCATTTTTGGTAGTAGACCATGGTATGACTTAGCATTTCTGGTAGTAGACCATGGCATGACCCAGCATTTCTGGTAGTAGACCATGGCATGAGCCAGCATTTCTGATAGTAGAACAAGGTATGACCCACCATTTCTGGTAGTAGACCATGGTATGACCCAGCATTTCTGATAGTAAACAATGGCATGACCTGGCATTTATGGTAGTAGACCAGATATCAGCCATTCCCATTCTGGATAAATCAATAATTCTTAACACAGCTATACATCAAGTCTAGTTTCTCACCCTGTTATAATATAGCCATGGACAACTCCTCTTCAGTCTCTGCTTCAAGTGTGACTAACATATTGAATGTATATGTCTGCAAAGTACTGCATGTACCGCAACGTATTGTATGCATAATTCTGCAAAGTACTGCATGTATTAAGAACTGTGATGCCTCTGAACTGTTATATCTTATTATAAGCTTGTACTATGTACTGTCTAATATTTACTAATGTTGTTCTGCCTGATTTGTATGTAAATACCATTGTTCTTAAGTGCTTGATCATGTATTTAACTGGAGCTTTTCTCCCTCCGCTGAAAATGGGCATGTGTCCCCAGTCAACAAATGTAAAATAAATAAATAAATAAAAGAAAATAAAGTGAATATACAGTTAAACTCCAAAAAGCAGCAGCTCCAGCACACTCCTAAAGCTCACAACTTGGGAAGGCAAAACTGTGACCAAACACTGGCTGGTTGAGAAGCTCCTTAAAGAGGTCCTATGCTTTTGCCCATGTTTGAGAAGCCCTCCTCTCCTTGGGACTTGAACTTCATGAATGACACTTATCAATTCCTTGTTTGATCCTGCTGGATTGGCACATGTTACAGTAGCTTCTTATAAAGCACATTTCTATGTAGCCAGCATCTGTTCTTCCATAATCATTTATGTTACACGTCCTTATCTCTGAGAACCCCTATTGGTTTTCCATAAGGATTAAGTTCCTTATAATTAACACATATTTCTTTCCAAAGTTGTTTTTAGAACTATGCTTAAACCAGTTGCCATCTCTCTTTTCTCTGTCTGTCTTCTTTTTTGAAGGGAAGAATTCAGGGAAAAGAGAGCCCTGCTTACTTTATGAAGAGAAGGTAGTTACACCTCACTTGCTTTACATGTGAATGAGCAATCAGTTGCTAAGTAAACCTTTTACAGAGAGATTGCCAACTGCATTATGTCTTGCTGCAGCACAGTGAAGCAATATCTGTTTAATGCTATTGTTCAAGGCCACATCAGCAGATCCATGGCTGATTCCTGTGCTCAGGGTCTCCACTGTAGAGTTTGTGTCATAGCTGCATTACTGCTTGTATTATAATTTGTGGAACTAGGTCCATTTTTGTCACCTTATTATTTAAGTACTTGGCCGTTTGAACTCCTGTCTTTCAATCCTCTTAGTTTACCTCCAAGTAAGTTTAATTTTCAAAACATGAGTTTCTTCTTAGCAAGTACCACTGCAAAATGCTTCCAAAGTCTGATACAACAGATAAGTACTCATCATGTAAGTGTATATGTGAGGACACTTTCTGTAGCAGATCTTTTTACATCCTTTCCCCTCCAAGTTAGGATAGTGTCTCTATCCATTCACTGTTGATATATTTTCTTTTAAGCTAGGTAAGCATTTTATTTATTATAGTCTTGTATGTTGCGTGACTTATGCTTTCTGTCTTCCAGGTTGTGCCTGCAGTGATTTTGGGGTCAAACAGAGCGATACAGTTGCTAGTAATGTTCTTCCAACATCTGATGCTACGGTGAGCTTTGATAGAAAATGCACTAACCCTAAGTGTGAGAACAAGACAACATTGAAAAATGTGCTGACCCCAGGAATTATCCACTGCAGAAACCTTTTTTCAGATCAATTAGTATGGTGAATTCATATCTGTTATGTCTTTGGTTGCTCAGTTACCTGAATGGGTGATTTAGACCGAGAACAAGAGGCACAAATTTTAGCGTAGGCAATTTATTTTCTGCTTTTGTCATTAGACTGCATCAGAAAACAATACATTCAGCAGTAAAAAACTTTGAGTTTAAAAATATCTGTAAGCCAATAGAAGATACTTCTCCATCCCACAAACAAGTGACATCATAAACTCAACTATTAAAGACATACACTTCTGTTTCAAACTATTTCTTCAAGTGAACCCTGCGGTTCTTTAAAAAACACTCAATGTTGACTACGTCATTCAACCCTGGTGCTTTGTCAGAGTTTAACCTGATCTGCCATAGTGCTTATTTTTGTTCTAATGCTCTCTTAAAATCCCCACCCCTTATATGGAGTGTTCCCTGTTCCAAAACTGAAAACAAGAACTTATTATAGTTAGGACACTTCAAAGTGTGTTTATGTTCTCATTGTGCTGCATTTTATATGACCATTGACATGAAAAAGTTCTTAATTTTTATAAAAAACAAAGTTTTTTTTTTTGGCCGATCTTGGCCGTTTAAGCATAGGGCAGCGGCATGCAAACAGGATCGTGCTGAAAAAAAAAATGTGAAAACTCAATTTTAAGGGAAATCTGCATTTTGCCATTATAGTCTATGGAATGCAGAATCAAAACAATACCAGGGAACAGTGGTTGTCAAGGGGAAAGGCTCTGTGTTAGTGCAGTAAATACGGACTAAGGCAGTGGGGTATGCAAATGAGGGGAAATTTACTGACTCACAAAAATCTTCTAAGTGTCAAACTGCACCTAACTGTGTAGGTGCTGTAGCACAATCATGTAACTAGGAGGAGCAACAGACATAAAAATGGTGTGTGTCAGGCATGTTGTAAGCACACTGGAGCCCTATGGCACACAGAGAAGCTTAGCTAAGCACAGCTAAGCAAGGGGGTGTGTCTGAGGCTGCATTGACTTATTCCATGAAATGAAGTGTGTTTGCATCCAGGAAGGACCATCTCTTCATGTTTACATTAGCTAAAACTATATGCATGGCATGTGCCGGGTTTAAAACAAAAAAAAATGGAAATAGCAGGACTGTTTACATCTGGGCACCAGTTTTGGGTGGTGCACCTTGGGGCTTAAAAGGGGAGGAAATGGGAAGGGACAAAAAGGAAAATAGCAGAATAAAAGCAATCAAGAAAAATTACATAGCTAGCAGGTGGAATGCATCATAGTCAGCAAATCATACAGGCAGCATCTGCAGCACAACAGTATAAACTATGGAAACACCTTACAGTTTGTTTTTCCCACAAACTCTGCACCATTGGTGTACACATGAAGGGGAATTTTAACTGGAAAAATGTTAGGGGCTGCCATTGCTTTGATCCATCAGTATTTGCTAGAGGCTTAGGGCAGACAGGAGGATAATGCTGACAACCGCCACAGACCAAGGAGGAGGAGAAGAGTGTTCAGACCCAGGGTAACTTATCAGGGGCTACATGATCTGGAGATAGTAGAGTGCTACAGGGTGGATAGAGACATACTTCAGCAAATCACTGAGCTGTGCCAGCCTCATCTCAGACCTAGAGCCAACAGAGGGGAACCCATCCCAGTGGATACCAAAGTATGTGCAACCTTAAGAATTCTAGTTACATGTACTTTCCAAAGACCTACTGGAGGCATTATGGGGGGGGGGGTCTCATAAGCATCTGCATCCAGGGTACTCTACCAGTTCCTGGATGCCATGCTACCACATGCCGGTGAGCACATTTACTTCCTCAACACCCATGAGGAGAGGACAAGCAATATGCATCTCTTCAACTGTGTAGCAGAATACCCGGAGTTACTGGGTGCCATAGACTGCACGCCCATCCACATCAAAGCACCACCTGGTGAACAGGGTAGGGTCTACATAAACCACAAGGGATTTCCCTCCATCAACTGCCAGGTCATGTGCAATGCCCAGTGCATTATCATGAATGTGTGTGCTAGCAGCCCTTGAAGCTATCACGACTCCCACATCTGGCATTCATCACAGCTGTACCATCCATTTGCCAGTGAGGGCATCCTGTATGGCCATCTGGTGGGGGATACTGGCTATGCACTGGTGCCGTGGATGATGACACCCATCAGAAATGCACACACACCCACACAAGAATGCCATAATGAGGCACACACACATACCATGATCATTATAGAGCATGTGTTTGGGATGGTCAAGTCACGGTTCTGCTGCCTTGACATATCTGGTGGAGCCTTGCAGTACTCTCCAGCCACATATGCACACATTCATAGTATGTGCCATGCTACACAATATGATCCTACAGAAACAGCTGCAGCAGGAACAGCATGAGAAAGGGCCACACAGCCCACCACCATTGCCAAAGTTCCCACAGTCCCAGAGGGACTCAGAGGAGGAGGCCCCTGAGCCTGCTCCTGTAGGCAGACCGAGGCATGTCCAGTATGCTCAGGCCTTGGCAAACAGGCAACACATAGTGCACATACTGACACTTTAGGGACCCCAGGGACTGACACCTCTCTCTAAAGGACATCTTGAAGGATGTGTAGCTGAGGTGCCAAGGCTTTTGTGAATATAAATGCTTTTTGGTACTGTTGCCAATGGTTATTCTCAATAATCATTTTTTCTTATGTTTGCTTTTACATATAATGGACATGCTTCCACAGTAGAATGCACTCATAACTCCCAACCTCTGACAGCAAGATGCCTGCACAAGGGCAGAAATAAAAGTGGAACAAAGGCCCAAATGGTAGGCATGTGTTGTAAATATTGCCCTTACATACTGAGAACGTTGGTAGGGTGAGGGTTTGCAGTAGTGGGAATTGTCTGAAGGTTATGTAGTCTGAAACAGTAATGTCTGTCATTATTTTGTAACATCACTTTTCAGTTATATGTAGCTAACTTGCCATAAAAAACACAAGTTTATGTAGACAGAATGAAACCTCTAGCTAAACACCTGGACAACCTGCCAAAAAATGTACAGGTGAGAGGTATGCTCAAACAAGGATATGACATATCAAGTTAGAAACATACCACACAAGGAGGAGATCCCCAGCCAGTATATCACCAGGTTGCTGGATTGTTTACACAGTGTGTCATTACTCAACTGGCTGTAGTCACACCTCACAAATGGCCTTGTTGTGCAAGAATGTACATAGCTGCCCTCATAATATTGGTCTATGCATCATACAACTAGTATTCCTCTGGTAAAACACTGTGATGATCTGTGGATGTCTGGCGCTAGGTAATGACATGATTCATTGCAGTGTCAGACTACAGATATGTCAGCAAATGTCTGCTAAACAAGCCCAGCAGTACCCTAAGGAAAGTCCTGTGTACTCCTGAGAGGTATGGCTGTAGCACACAAAACCCTGGACTGCAGTACTTCTATCTCTGGAATGGAGTCCCACTTTAACTATAGAAGGTCACACTGGGAATGCTCCTACACTTAGAGAATCCCAGGACATGTTGGAACCCACATTAGACTATATGACTGCATTGTGTCTATATGTCTGTGCATACAGACAGCCATGCACACCTCAACTGTCCCCCCCACACACACACACATCAGACAGGATTACCCTCAGCTAGCTGTAGGTGGCCCATATGTGATATATTTACATCTGATGTATGAGATACACACACACACACACACACACATATATATATATATATATATATATATATATATATATATATATATAATAGTGCAACAGATAAGATATGTCAAGCATACACACACATAGATGTGGGGAGGTGAGAGACAGACAATGATAGAGAGAGAGACACACAGGGGGGCACAGACAGAGTGAGTCACACACACAAATACTCTGAATGACATACAGTGATGTCCTGCTGTGGACAGTGGCATACCAATTGTAAACAGTTGCATGTGCCAGCATAAAAGGTGAGTCCCAATGTGTAACAGTACTGAGGTTGGATTTATAATATCACATCACATCACCTGCCTCTGTGTGTGTGTGTGTGTGTGTGTGTGTGTGTGTGTGTGTGTGTGTGTGTGTGTGTGTGTGCCCATAGGTCTAAGTATTAGGAGACTGTTCCCACTCAGTACACTTCACATTGTCCTACTTCACATGATCTGCTGTTGAACACCTGTCACCCCTATAAGCTTTGTAGCACATGTGATAACTGTGCAACACTATAGTACAAATAACTAGATAGGTAGGGGTTCTAATCTCAATACTGAGAAGTGTGTGTGTGTATGTGTGTGTGTGTGTGTGTGTGTGTGTGTGTGTGTGTGTGTGTGTGTTTGAGTGATATTTGTGTGTGTGAGAGTGATGGCGTGTGTGTTTGTTTGTAGGTGAAACAGTTTTAGGCCATTCCCACCCACAACACTTCCCAGTGCCCCACTTTATCAGTCCTGCTGATGTCATTCTCCTTATCAGCACTTTTGGCCAGTTGTCAGCCCAGTAAGCTCCATAGCACATGTGATAACTGCATAACACTATAGTACAAATCACTAGATAGACAGGGGTTCTAATCTCAATACTGTGAAGTAAGTGTGTGTGTGTGTGTGTGTGTGTGTGTATGTGTGTGTGTGTGTGTGTGTGTGTGTGTGTGTGTGTGTGTGTGTGTGTGTGCGTGTGTGTGTGTGAATCACATCCTTTGTGGGTTGGACCATTTTGAGTTGTGTACTACCCTGTACACTTCCCATCATCCTACTTTAGCAGTCCTGCTGATGTCAGTCACCTTTACAAATACCTTTGGGTAGCCGGCAGCCCTATAAGCTCAGTGGTGCTTGTGATATCTGCATGCTACTATAGTGCAACAAACTCGTTATGTAGAGGTTTTAATCTCAGTCCTGGCAAATATAAAAGTGTGCATGTGTGTGTGTGTGTGTGCTCGTAGGTTAATGATTTTGAGGCCATTCACACCCAGTACACTTCCCATAGCCCTACTTTAGCAGTCCTGCTGATGTCAGTCACCTTTAGAGATACCTTTGGGCAGCCGTCAGCCCTATAGGCTATGTGGTGCTTGTGATAACTGCGTACTACTATAGTACAACAAACTAGTTAGGTAGGGGTTCTAATCTCAGTCCTGGCAAATGTGTGTGTGTGAGAACAGTATCGTGTGTGTGTGTGTGTGTGTGTGTGTATGTGTGTGTGTGTGAGTTTGTGAACCATATCCATTTTAGTGTGGTCCACCCTGTACACATCCCAATGTGCATTGTACAGGGCCCACTGTTGTCAACCACTGCAGAGGTAGCTGTAGACATTCTGCAGCCCTATAAGTTGTGTGCTATGTGAAATAACTATGTAACAGTATGGTATCAGAAACAAGACATGTGGGGTTTCTAATCCTTTAATACCATTCCCCACTCAGGAATCATAGACAATGTCACTAGGTGGGTTGCAAACTGACTCATAGACGGAACCCACAGTGTGAAGGCAGTGGACTCCATTTCAGACTGCTAACCAGTCATGAGTAGAGTACCACAAGGTCTGGTCCTGGTTCCCCCCCATGTACAGTATGTATGCCTCTGACATCTAGCCCAAGACAAAGGGACTCTGGCTGACAATGTTTGCGGACAACTGCGAGGTGGGTGCTATGTTTACATCCCCAAATTATGTTGACATCCTTCACACAGTCCCCACTGAGACCTACAACTGTTGTCCAAATACTGGCCTTAGGTGCAATGGCAAGAAATGTTTCACCATCCCCTCTGGGATCAATGTGGTTTCCACGAATTATCACATTGCTGGTAGTCCACTTGACACAGAAGTCATTATAAGAGGTCTGGGAATACAGGTTGACAGTGACCTCTCTTATGACCACCACATTGGCACTGTGGACAGAAAGTCCATCTATGTGGCACATCTCATAACTAAGGGTGTTGCATCCAGGAAGGAAGAGGTCAATATCTCTCTCTACTCTCCCCTCATTAGGCCAAACATCAAGTACATTGGCCTATTTGCCATGTACTTCACTAGGCACCTGCAACAACTGGGGAGGCTGCAAATGTACCTCACAAATAGGACCCTAGGCCTTAAACAACTGCACTATATGGACAGAGTCCAATCCCTCCAAGTATTCTTGGTCACATCTTGTCTACTTACATGCAATCTCTTCTTGACTGACAAAGCCATGTCTGCTCAGCCCTGTTAGGAATGCCACATCTAGTGAAATCTAAATCCATCTGCACTGCATGCCACGGAGACCACAACCTCATTACCACAATCAACAGAACATGCTGGGGGACAGGTCCATAACCCAGAGACTGGTCACATTATGGACTATATGTTACATACATATCAATCAGAGCACCTCACTGGCCCACTTAATGAGAAATCTGTATGAGTGGATGGGGAATTTAACTGTCACCATGGGGATCATTCAAGTGGCAATAGTCGATAGATGCACTATGGACAAATGTCGGGTGGCATGATGTCAGGGTACTCCCATGGACTAGGCTTATAACGGCTCCATGGCCATTAGCCTGGTACACACCTATGAACACATGAACCTATGAGCCACAGCACTGGCAAATGTGTGTGTGTGCATGACTATGTATAAAAGTGTTTGTGAGCATGTAAAGTTGTGGGTGAAAGTATTTTTACAGCCTTCTCACCCACTAAAACCCCACTGCCATACCTTGCAAAGGCTGGTTATTTTATACACTTTAAAGGTACCTTGTGACACTCTTCACCCTATAGGCTCCTTGGTGCTTGCATTAAATGCATAACACTATAGTACCAATAGCTACATAGGTAGGAGTTGCAATTGGAGTCCTGGCAAATGTGTGACTGTGTGTGTGACAACAGTATTCCGTGTTTGAGTGAGTACTATATCCAATGGGGGGTGGGTTTTACATTTTTAGACTGTGGCACTCCCAGTACATGTTCTAAGGTCCACTGTATTAGGCCCACTGTCTCCATCAACCGTACAGGTATCTGTT